>NC_056743.1:663030220-663240220 GCF_019279795.1 Protopterus annectens | reverse complement strand
ACCCGTCTCCCTTGGGCTTCAGGCTCCTGGCAAAGGTTCTTGCCTCCCCCATAGTGCCTTTTTTAGGCAATGCCATGATGTCAAAACTACCAACATGAAACTTGCATCAAAATGTAAATTAAAAATCATGCTGCTAAATACTAGGAGTCTAAACATGAAATGGCACTCACTGCAAGCATTCTTAAACCTGTAAGAAGCTGACATTTGTGCATTCACAGAAACCTGGTTCAAAGCTGCAGAGAGCACCCCAGCCATACCAGGTTACTCATCCTATCATTCATTCAGACCCCAAGCCGTGGGCAGCAGAACAAAAGGAGGTGGAGTTTCAATATGACATACACAGCTCAAGGCTGGTCAAACAGTATGATGCTCAGGAAATACTCCAGCTGCAGTTAACAACTGAAGTGAAGACCCCTATTCAAATCCTAGCTAGCTACAGGCCTCCAACTCAGACTCAGGACACCCACTCCACCTATCTGGTCCTCTTTGAATCTATTAAGATTCAACCCTTTTCCCTGATCCTGGGTGACTAACTATCGAACCATAGATTGGAAGAAATACTCATGCCAAAACACAAGTGCCCAGAGATTCCTTGATTTTGTCAATGCAAATGCCTTGGACCAGTTGGTTGACACCCCCACAAGAGGTGAAAATATCTTAGAAGTGGTATTAACCAACATGACTAACTACTGCAAAATCCATACAGTGTAATCATCCCTGGTAAGATATAACCACAAAGCAGTCACTTTAGAAGTCACCCCCCCCCCCAAGCTAGGTTTAAACAAAAAAAACTTCTCCAAAGCTGATTACAACCTTCTGAGAAAAGGTGTCAACAGCTTCACAGCCCCCTCCCCCTCCACAGAAACTGGCACATATGTTCAAACATACACCAAAGTACTATATGAGCATTTATATAGCTGCATGGACTCAGGAATACCCAACAAGACAAAATCATCCTCCTCAAGGAAGAGTAAACCTGTATGGTGGACATCTACAATAAATAAACTCTATAATAAAAGGGAAAAAAATTGCTGTTCAGGACCAAGAAGGAGCAGGTGTCTAACTGAAAGCAATCTCTCCTTAGCCTGAATAAGCAAATAAGAGCACTAGTGAAATTCTCCAAAGCAAACTTTAAGTCCAAACTGGCGACATCTACTAAAGACAATCATAAGGCTTTCTTCACATATGTCCACAATCTCAAGGGAAGCACCCAGATCTGTTCAGAACTGGTGGTCAAGGACACCATATAAACAAAGTCTGTGGATTTAGCAACCTGCTGGCAGACAGGTTCATTGAAAACTTCTCTCCTCTGCCCCCCCCCCCCATCATTAAAACAGGACATCCCCAGTACCTGCCCCCCTCCCCTTATCACTAGGGAGCAAATCATCACTGCCCTCTCAAAGGCAAAAAATACAGCCTCCATGGGACTCGATAACATCCCAGGCTGCATCCTTCATGAAATCCGGCAGGACCTTGCAGCACCATTAGGCACCCTATTCAGCCAGAGCTTGAGTACCGACTTCGTCCCAGCCAAGTGGAGGACAGCTACTGTCATTCCTTTGCAAAAAGGTGGAGCATCCACCAATCCAGGAAATTATAGACTCTTCAGCCTAACTAGCCTGATCTGCAATGCCATGGAGTGGATCATCGTGGATCTCATTAACAAGGACATTGGCATCCTCCAGACACTTGATTCCACACAGTTTGGTTTTGTCATGGGGAGGTCATGCCTGTTAAATTTGGTCAACTTCTTTGAGACCATCACCAAGGTCACAGACTAGGGTAAGATGGTGCACACTGCCTACCTTGACCTGGCCAAGACCTTCAATACTATTCCCCACTCAGTTATAATAGATAAACTCTCTTAACTAAGGTATCAATCCATATGTTACCAGATGGGTACCAAACTGGCTCACTGATAAAACCCACCTAGTCAAAATAGGGGAAGCCAGCTCAAGTAGTAGACCCATAACAAGTGGTGTCCCCCAGGGATTGGTCTTGGGGCCTCTGCTGTTTGGGATGTACTTCTCAGAGGTGCAGGCCAAATCTAATGGGCTATGACTGACCATGTTTGCAGATGACTGCAAGTTCGGTGCTGTCATCAATTCCCCTAATGATGTGGGCATCTTCCAAGAGGGTCTCACCCAAACAAATGACTGGTGCCAGAAACATGGCCTCAAACTAAATGCCAAAAATGCATCATCATCCCTTTTGGGGAGAATGACATTCCCACAAATTAACACACTGATAATAACACACTAAGCATGCAATCAGTCATAAGGGACTTGGGAACCCCAGGTTGATAGCAAATTGAATTTTGACCACCATATTGCCCCCATTATATGGAAGGCTTTCTACATGGCCCACCTTATTGGTAAGGGTATGTCATCCAGGGACAGTTTGGTAATAACACCCCTGTATTCTTCCCTTACAAGACCGATTATTGAATACAATGCCCCTCTTGGCAAGAACCTCACAAAGCACATGCAGCAGCTGGAGAAGACCACAGAGATTCCTCACCCAGAGAATCCAGGACTTCAAACATCTACCCTACACAGATAGGCTAAAAGCCCTGCCCATCTGGTCAGTCTCCTACAGACTCCTCAGAGGTGACCTCTGTCTGGCATACAAAGCAATCTCAGACCCCGCCCTGATGGGACTACTGCATATCCACAAGTCAAGTTCCACTCGAATAACCCGCATGCGATACCTCAACCTGGTCTGTGACATTAATAGGATTTGTTGGTGGGACAGATTCATGTCCCAGAGACTCCCCCTTTTGTGGAATAGACTCCATCTCAACGTAAAGCAGAGTACCTCATTAAATCTTTGTAAGTGCAACCTGGATAACTGGATAGGGAACAGAAAATACACCCCTGGGATACTACATATGTCCCTGCTGGACAGTGGCATAGGGTGCTGACTTGTTGGAACATGGGCTAAATTCTTGGCTAGGCTTGTAAGGGCCTCAGGGCCAATAGCCTATTATCTTTCTATGATCTGATATATATATATATATATATATATATATATATATATATATATATTCATATATATTTTAAAGTTTCTTTGGCCCAAAATCTTAACATCAATTTGCACTCATTTTAATCTGGCAGAACCTGATATGAGTGCCTGTTTACTGTTACTGCACTCCATGTATTTTTAAGGTCTTCTAATTCCTAAACAGGCGGTAATGAGCCATTTTAGATATACCAAAAGCCAGTCTTGTCAAAAGTTTTCTTTTTATAACTGTTGTTTGCAGAAAAGTGGTGCTTCTCCCTGCCTGTTTTATATATATATATATGATTGATCATGATGCTAAGGTCATAAGAAAACTTTGATGTTTCTGGGTGGTCATTCTTGACTTAAATTTGACCTGCATAGCTCATATCATCCCAGTGGGATGTCTTCTTTCAGAAGTAATATTAATGGAAAATCTGCATGCAAGAATTACAAAACCATATGCAACAAGTTTAGTATTGGTTACTTTTGATTGTTTTATGACAATTTTTAAAACTTTCCCATAATTATGGATACTCATTTACTTTGCCCACAATACTTTCTATTTTTAAGTGGCATAAAATTCATGTGAAGCTGATTCATTGTTTTTGACCAGTATACCATGATAACATATTTTATTATACTTTTTTTGGATTGTGCAATACAATTAGCAAAGTCAGAAAAAGTTGTTTACAGGGAATGATTTCCAATACTGTTTGTCAAATACATGTTCAGTTACACTTTGTGTCAGCACTAACAGATGCTGTTCATTTTCAACAATACATATTACCTCTGCAGCTTATGGTAAATAACAATGTATTTACTTCAAGTCTGACATGAAGATAGAATACACATGTTCATGTAATTTTTAAAATGTACTCTGATTTGCATTTTTGGTTGGAAGATATTATATTATATGTTGTTTGTCTTTTCGGCTTTTCCCACTTAGGGGTCGCCACAACGGAACTCCAGTCCGCTAATGATTGGCAGTCGATTTTTATGGTGCCGAGTTGCCAGCCCGACGCCCAACCTTCAGCGAAGGCACGCCCATTCACGCATGTCTTTCAGAGGCCACTCGACCGCGGGGAAGACATGCAGACTCAACTGGAATTAGACAAGTTGCTTAGTGTCTTCTATCACCAGCCATATCTTTATGGACTTATGTTAACATATTTTCTTTCATCCAATTGCATTTTAATATTTTTCTTTGTACATTTTATTAAATATACCTTCCGGCATGGGTTGCTCCAAAAAGAAAATGATGCATCATTCATTGAACACAATGCTGCTATCTACTGAAATTTGTAGTTGCATTGGTGAAAGGGGTAAAGCTGTGTTTAAACACAACATTCAGTTTTAGAACATACTGGCTTATAAAAAGATATGAATAGTGTAGATCCAGCCCTAGGTATAATTGGCATAATTATCACCATCTGAAAAATATTAGTATGGATTGTTATAGCACATATCTTTTGCTCACATCTTTCTTACTTAATTTATGTGCAATTGAAGATGTTAGAGTATAAGAAATATTGGTAAATGAGTGACAGCAATCAAAGAAATTAAACCTATAATTGAAGTTTGCAGCTTTTGATGTTTTACTATTCATCAAAGAATCTTTGTAAATGGAACATATAATGACTGTGGTTATTTAATAGTTTGATCTTTACTTTGCAACTCAGATTTCATGTCTAATCATAGTTTATGAGGATGATGCATATTTTTCTTAGGTAGAGGCTCACAGATTAGTACTAGGCTAACTGACCTTGTGGACCATTTAAGCCTAGCCAATTACTCCATGTGAGAATCAAACCCTGCACCTTGTGTCTGTAAGGTAAATACCTTACTCTTAAGCCAACCTCCCACACCTGATACTCTGGTTTCATTCTAAAACAGGCAGGCTGCTGTATAATATATAAATGGATCTGCTTCCCTAGTTAACCAATGAAATGTTTCTTTCGGCTTTCCCCGGTTAGGGGTCGCCACAGCGGAACTCCGGTCCGCTAATGATTGGCAGTAGATTTTGACGTGCTGGCTTGCCAGGCCTAACGCACAACCTTCAATGAAGGAATGCCCATTCACGCATGTCGCCACACAGAAGACGCTCTAACTGAGAATCAAACGGGCAACGTCTAACTGTGAGGCGACAACACTACTGCAGCACCACCACCGCAGTTTAACCAATAAAATTAAAAAAAATGTCAACGGCCATTTTGGAAACATATCTGAATTTTCTCCTTCATTTTGCCATTGCATCAGTAGAGTGTTATGGTATGTAGTCAGGTCTACCACAGATGCTTGCATACTAGCAGTTCATGACATACTTTCTTGCTGCCCCATGTCCTCAAAAAAGCAAGTGCTTGAAATTCCACTAGATGGATATCCCATTTCAATGTAGCTGTCCAACACCCAACCCTGTACAGGTGTACCAGAATCTGAACTCTAACCCTAAAACTACCACCAAGTTCCCAGCTCTGCTTCTCATCCCTATGCCTTAAAGTCTCCAATTGTTCCCCAACCCTAAAACACCTCATCCTCCTCCATAACCCTACGACACCATTCCTGCTGTCTAACCCTAAAATCCTCCTCCCCTCCTACTCCCTCCCATAGCTGCTTGCCTGAACTCTCATATTCAAGTTTGAACATGATCAGCAGTGTGCATAGGCATGAGCTATAACATTACTGAAAACCTGGATTTAAGATCAATGCTTTTGTATTCTCAACACACAAGTGTTTGTAGTGTTCTATATGAAATCAAATAACAGGATAATTTATTCTTGTCCTGTTATATCTGATTACTCTTGCTTTTAACTTGTAGTACATTATCTACATATTGTTATAACCTAATGAGATTTTATAGCTATTGCTGCCTTTTACTGTAATAGGAAACATTTACCTGTATAATACCTGCCTGCAGTAAATGTATGCATTTATTAATGGACCCATTGCAGTGGTGAAATGGTAATAAAATGCTTATGTAGCTGTTAACCTGATGATCTGAAGGGACAACATCTGTACAAGCATATTGAGTGAACTACATACCTACTACTACTAAACATCTCAGATGCCCAGGTGAGAGCTGCTCTCTCTAAAGCAAAAAACACAGCATCAATGGGACTGGACGGTGTCCTCGGCTGTGTGTTACACAAACTCAATGAGGAACTAAACCCACACATAAGGCTGCTGTTTAATCTTAGCCTTACTACAGGATACATACCCAAAGAATGGTGTACGGCAACTGTGGTCCCACTCCACAAAGGCGGTGCTTCTACGGACCCTGGAAATTACTGCCCCATAAGCTTGACGAGCCTTGTCTGCAAAGCTATGGAGAGGATCATAATGGAACTCATAAATAAAGACATTGGGGACCTACAGACACTGGATCCTACCCAATTTGGCTTTGTCAAGGGCAGATCCTGCCTCTTGAACTTGGTCGACTTTTTCGAAACAGTCACTAAGGCCATTGATGAGGGTAAGGCAGTTCACACAGCCTACCTTGACCTAGCAAAAGCGTTCGACACAATACCCCACTCGGGCATCATAGAAAAGCTCACCAGCTTAGATGTAAACCCATATTTCACAAGATGGGTTGCAAACTGGCTCAAGGACAGAACACACAGGGTTAGAGTTGCTGGTGCCATGTCAGACTCTAAGCCGGTCACGAGCGGTGTCCCACAGGGCTCAGTCCTGGGCCCCCTCTTGTTCAGCATTTATTTTTCTGAAGTACAGGCAAACATAGAGGGATTGTGGCTGACAAAATTTGCAGATGACTGCAAACTGGGCACCATAATTGACACTCCATCAGACACAGACATCCTCCAGAAAGGTCTCATAGAAATGGATAACTGGTGCCAGAGCCATGGCCTTAAGCTAAATGCCAAAAATGTATAGTCATACCCTTTGGGAAAAACAAGGTAACCCCTAATTACCACATAGGTGGTAATCCATTAAACACTGGAAGAAGTTATCAGGGACCTGGGGACCCAAGTTGACAGTAACCTCTCTTTTGACACTCACATTGCCAAAGTGGTTAGGAAGACCTTCTACATTGCCCACCTGATCATGAAGGGATTCACATCCAGATCAGGAGAGGTCATTGTACCCCTGTACTCTTCACTTATCAGACCAATGATTGAGTACAACGCCCCATTCGGAATGTACCTTGCCCGACACCTGCAGCAGTTGGAAAGACCCCAAAAGTTCCTCACCAAAAGGATAAAGGGGCTCAAACATATGTCATACGATGCCCGACTGAAGAAACTCCAGCTCTATTAGGTGATCTGTGCCTGACATACAAGGCCATGTCCAACCCGGAATTAATGGACATGCTCCACCTCAAAAAAATCAAAATCCACCAGAGCCATGAGAGCAAGAGACTTAAACCTCAACACGGATATAAATAGGACGTGCTGGAGGGACAGATTCATCACCCAGAGACTCCCTACACTATGGAACAGAATCCCAGTCCATGTGAGGCAGAGCCCCTCACTGACTCTGTTCAAGAGAAATCTTGACGAGTGGATGGGAGATCGTAGGTTTACCCCGGGAATCATCTCTGTATCACTGCTGGACAGAGGCACAGCAAACTAATGGGTATAGTATTCTCATCCTAAGGGGTGGTGAAAGCCACACACACTCTGGCTAGGCTTTTGAATGCCCTAGGGCAGATAGCCTAGTATGAACCTATGAACCTATGAACTACACCTTAGTGATACATGAGTAATTGTAGATGCTACAGACAGTGCATTAACATTTTTAATCATCAGTAATTCATTGTCTAAGTCATTCCCCATCATGTAAGATGTTTCAGATGTGCAGACTTTCTCAATGTTCATTTTTGACTATGTTTTAGGATATAGGTGTAACACGTTTACCACAACCAGAGAGCAACTACTAAAGAGAAGAGTCTAGAGGTGCAAAGGCGTTCAAAAACTTGTTAAACCCATAATGTAGCCAAGTGCTTAACAGCTATTTAAACATTTTTGTGCTTCTCAACACTCACTCGTTGTGGCCTCTGATCACTATTAATGGTCTTGTGCGAGGGATGTTTAAAAGACAGTTAAGGACTATTCTGAAATGAGAAAATTGCTTAACAAGTCTGTGTTTTGGAGTGAAGTTATTGTTCTCCATATACATTACATCAAATTTCCCTTACAATCTTTAGATCCAAAATGTTGGGCAGATGACTTCAGCTAGTTCTTTGACTCTAAACTCTATAGCTTAAATATCTGGCAAATCTCTCTCTACCTTAAATATTAATGTGTTTGCAACATACCTCTCAACTGTCCAGATTTTTCCACAAAATTTTGGTCTGTTTCTCATATAATATGTGTTTTTCTGGCAAATCACTAGAATGATCTAAGGAATGAAGTCACTAAATAATGACATACATTTGAGTTTCAGACTTCATATTCTTCAGCAAAATGCATGCTAAGACAAATCCTATTTTATCAACTTTTCAAGTGTATAAGAGCAATATTTAAAATCTGTTCCCGTTTTTGGGGCTTTGTCTCCTGCATTATGTCAGGCTTTGTCCAGATTTCTTGCGCTAAAAAGTTGAATGGCATGGATTGCAAACTTTCCTCAGTTTCAGTCCTTCACACATTTTGTAGGATGGTCTGTAAGCTACTGCAGAATATATTCTTCAGAGTTAAGCTTTCTGCAGACAGCCTTTACTCTTATTCCATAAAAACCTGTACACCCCAATTATCTTACCAGTAACAAAAATTGTGATCTACTATTATCAGGCATAACACAAGAAATATCATAAATTCATATGTATGCCATTACTTTATCTCTTTCTGAAAGTATGAACTTCATCTGAGTCAAACAGTAAATGCCTGTTCCTTGAGTCTGTGTAAACCCACTACCTGTAACTCACTCTTTAATCTTCTAACAGTCTGTGATGTTTTCTGCAAGGGACTGTAAAACTGATGTCCACTCAGCAATTCCAGTGCTGAAATGCTAACATATGTAAAATACATTTATAGAAATACTGACCTTGGGTCAGTATTTATAGAAATAGGTTACAGAAATACTGACCTTGGAGTCATTTCTAAATATCTTAGACTTTGAAACTTAGCTAGATAACCAGAAGAGTGGAACTGCCATTAATATATGTTGAAAGTTCCTTGGTGACAGAGTACTAGTTACCTCTGTTCCCCTTAGTACTGATTACTCATGGAGAGTGGGACTGCCATTGTTATATTTAGAAAGTTCCTTGGTGACAGAGTACTAGTTACCTCTGTTCCCTTAGTACTGATTACTCATGGAGAGTGGGACTGCCATTGTTATATTTAGAAAGTTCCTTGGTGACAGAGTACTAGTTACCTCTGTTCCCTTAGTACTGATTACTCATGGAGAGTGGAACTGCCATTGTTATATTTAAAAAGTTCCTTGGTGACAGAGTACTAGTTACCTCTGTTCCCTTAGTACTGATTACTCATGGAGAGTGGAACTGCCATTGTTATATTTAGAAAGTTCCTTGGTGACAGAGTACTAGTTACCTCTGTTCCCCTTAGTACTGATTACTCATGGAGAGTGGGACTGCCATTGTTATATTTAGAAAGTTCCTTGGTGACAGAGCACTAGTTACCTCTGTTTCCTTAGTACTGATTATTCATGAAGTGTGAAACTGTCATTATTATATGTCGAAAGTTCCTTGGTGACAGAGTACTAGTTACCTCTGTTCCCCTTAGTACTGATTACCCATGGAGGCTAGCAAGAGCTTGACATGTTCTATTTTTTGCTATAGAATCCCAGTTTCCATCAGTATTCTACATAAGTCTGAAAAATGTCATGACATTTTAAGATAAAAAAATGTCTGTTAATGTTCTCATAAATATTGCAAAAATATGTTGTATTTAAAATAACATTATATGATAAAATGTTGTAAGCAAATAAAATTATATAACAATCACTATTCGAGTAGTACAACAAAACTAATAATTTCTATATTATTATACATTGATTGGTATATGGGTGATGTAAAAATCTCACATTTCAGTAAACAGTGTCCAAATTTGGACAACTAAAAGGTGTCAAGCCTATGCAAGAGTCATGTCAATGATGATTTTCCTTTTATCATACACTTATTATTTGGTGATCCTGACATAAATCCTAAAAGTATGGTGAGATAAGGTCCTTTATAATAAAAAATCACTCTGCACCATTTCTAGACTCATGCTGGACAAACTTCAAAAACTCAGTGACATCACTTAACAAAAGAAAGCAAAAAACTAATTCATTTCTCTAAAATGTAAGTCACATTATTTAGAGTGCCAAGCAATTTTTTTCAGTTTGCACAAAAATAAATAAATAAATAAATAAAATAAAACTGCTACCCCTGATATTGTATTATGGGGTCTATATTAGGTTGCCAAAATAGTATTCCAGCGAACACCTACTGAGCGACCCGTAATCAGCAACATTCGCTGAATACAGTAAGGGCAATGAAATAGCTGCCCAAATCACAACAGACAACTACAGAACCTTGCCCTTTTATTCCACTGTAGTACGATCTCAGAGTTGGTATATATCATTGGGGGGTTGTGAGGGATGAAGCCTCCCACTTGGGTGGGTTTGAGTCAACCAAAAGTTTGTCTGTTCTGTTTCGGGCAACGATTTCCTTACCCTTAGTAAACTCAGTGAATTGCTGATGCAATTTTCGCTGATTACGGCTCACTGAATAGATGTTCACCGGGATACCATTTTGGCAAGCTAATATAAACCTGTATTATGTTGGAGCTAAAAAAATTTGAATTAAGAGGTATGCAGATAATGTCCTCCAAATGGGGGATGAAATCGTGGAGGCCTGACAATAAAAGGAATGATCCCATTTGATTCCAGCTGCAGCCGCAAGCCAACAATTTACAAAGGAAAAGCCAGGAACAGAAAGCCTGGAAATAAGCAGGAAGTCCTTAAAATGGCTACAACGTTTGGCTGGGCTGTTCATTTAATGAGCAGATGTACTTACATCGATTGCATCTAATCCTATGCAATGAAGAGTATTATGAGCAGACAGTTAATTATAATTGGGATATTTTTGTCTGAGGTCAGTATCACTACAATAAGTAGATCACCTCAGGACTGAAGTTCAGTAGACGAGTTCCAATGTAATAAAAAAAAAACTTCTTATAATCAAAGGACTTAACATGGTCTGTTGTCTATGGCAATCAGATTTTTCTAATTAAACCAGTACACATACTTGGGTTAACATTTTAGCATTTGTGCTTGTTTCTAATTAACTTATGTTATAGCTGTAGAAGCTGACAATGATTTCTCTCACTCTAATGGCTTCATATTCCTCATAGTCTGAGCTAAAGCCTTTTTTTCTTGTTTGGTACTTAACATTTGTTTGGGGGGGGCTTATAACTAGAAGCATTGTCCAGGCCACCAAATGATCTAGCAAAAACAATGCTCATTACTATTCATGAGTGTATTTCCCATATTCTGCTGTAGTCTATTAAATTCTTAGCGTTTCCATCTCCATAATAAGGGAACACCCTGCCTAGAATCTCCAACATACCAATTCCACTCACATACCCCCCCGTCTTGCTCCCTTCTCCTTTAACACTTTTCCTTTTCATTCAGTTATAATCTCACCTTAATTTCTCCATAGTCCTCTCTGTCCACCATGTGGTACTTGTGCATCCTCAAATCTCTACTATTCGTTTTATATTACCTTACTACCTTTCATGGAAGTCTCTCACTTTATTCACATGTACACACACACACACACACACACACACACACACACACACACACACACACACACACAGGCACACACACACACACACACACACACACACACACACACACACACTAACTATACTCAGGCTAAATCCTCTATCATACCCATTTTCTCAATTATTTAATGTCTAACCTATTCACTTTCTCAAATACAAAATATCTAGCAATGCATAACCTGGAAATCCATAAAGTTTATTAAAAACTAACTAATCACAATCTGCTCTTCTCTAAAATCACTCTTCATGGTGACATTTATCCCACCCAGCCCCTCTGTTTCATCTGTTGCAAAACTCTCTCCCCCTAACTCCTGCACAACACCAACAAAACTTCTCCTTACCTGCATTAGCATTCATAGTATTCTAAAAGTTACAGACATAAAAGCATGGTTTCTTCAAGACTCAGCAGACATTACTGTCATTAGCGAAACATGGCTAAAACCCAACATAAAAGATTCTGAAACTATCTCCTGGCTATAGTATAATTCAGTGTGACAGACTACACAAAAATAAGGGGAGGCACTGTAATTGTATACAACAACTGTCTGACTTTCTCACCTCTCAAAACAAACATATCAACCTTCCAAAATACATAATGTTTTATTTATTTATTTATTTATTTATTTATTTATTACCAGTTTGATGACTGGGGAGGTCCACTGGGCCCAGGGAGCCCATTTTCAGTGGAGGTCTGGGGAGAAAAGCTTTGCATTACACAGTTTAGTTACATATACAATCATAGTAAAGAAGACACAATTACAATTTTATTTCATGCTAGTGAACAGGAATAAATTCTTTGGTTACATAGTATCTAAATATTTAGGATCGCAGTGGTAACTTAACTGAGAGGGAGAATAAAGACTTAGAAGGAAACGAGAGAAAAAAAGGTGGGATGGGTTATTTATAATACATACAATTATGTTATTTACAATATGTACATTTAAGTTAGGTCAGCTTGTACTCAGAGTTGGTCAGGTGTTCAGGAGTTTAAGGGGTGGATTGATTATTAGGCTAGGTGGGGAGAATGCAGTTGCATTGTCACCTACTCGACTCATCAAATCAAATCAAGAATTCTATCCTCAACTGGATACTTGTCTCTGACCGATGCAAGTATGCTATCACAGGGGCTCTACCTGATTTCCTTATGATCACCACCTTATATTTGTCAATCGAGGAATCCCCCACCAGCTTAAAAAAAAAATCATCAATACATTGCTTCCCAAAAATCTTCTTTTATCCTGGCAGTCTCAGTAATTTACTACAATTCTTTAACTGGTATCCACTCAAAACCTTAGCCCTGTACAAAACCATTAACAAGTTCAACAATACATTCATGAAAACCTTAAATACCCCAGCCTCTACCAGAAATAAAGAGTATAAACTATTCAAAGTCCCTAGACAACTCATTCAACTAGAATGCTCATGAAAAAACATGCAGGAACAGGAATAAATTCTTTGGTTACATAGTATCTGTGACAATGGCACAAAGGTAAAACTCCTTAAAACTTGCATCTATACAAAGAGTTGCATAATCTCACCAACAAGCAAATTTGCCTTGACAGAAAATGTGTATTATACAGGCTGACAGGATAATCACAAAAAAATTACAAAGAAATTCTGAAGATCAGTTAAAATAATTCTTTGATTGCTTCCCCAAACCCCTATCCGGATTTATAGCAGTAAGAAATGGCTACCAAATTTAACACTTTAAACAACATAATAGATTCTTATTCCTCTAGCTTTCTCCAACCATTTAATTATCCACAAAACTCTACTAGCCCTGACATCCCTGCCTCTAATCTCTTACCTATCTCCATATCGTATGTTAGACAGCTACTATAAAAACTATACCGTTCTCATTCTGCTGATATTTTCCCTGCTGGATACCTTAAGCTGACTGCAGAGTCTATTGCACACCCAGTCACAATTCCCTTTCACAAATTTATTCAAGACTCTCATGTTCCTACCCTTTGGAAAAAATATTTATCATCCTCCCATAAAGGATAAAGGAGGTAAGTCTTCTAAAATCTCTAAGTTTAGGCAAACTGCTGTCCTGTTCCCACTTCCTAAAATCCTGGAAAAGTGTACTCATAAACAACTCCTTCAGTAAATCTTACAAAATGATCTCCTAACCCCAACACATGATTTCCAATCAGGCCATAACACCAGCACAGCTCTCCTCAATTTTTCCCACACCATAATGAGGCTAAAGATGAAGGGAAGTTTAACTCTTCTGTTTTTCTATATCCCTCAAAACCCTTTGAAACAGTGTCACACGAGAAGCTTCAGACTGAAATGTCCTCTCCAGGAATTTTCAAACCAACTCTATCATTCTCTAACTACCTATCTGAAAGTTATCAGTCTGTCAAATAGCTCTTTCCTCTGTCTCTCTCTCTCTCTCTCTCTCATTTTTTCCTGTTTAAAACAGGTATTCCTCAATGCTTTATTTTTTGTCACCTGGTCTATTATATTTCCATACATAATCTATGTACTACTCCCTCTGAAACAAAAAAAGAATAAACTACTATTTTTCCGACGTCCCATGCCAATGCAAAACGTAACTACCACATTACCTTTCTAAACAATAAAGCTATTGAAGTTGTTACCCATACCAAACTGCTTGGAGTCACCATAGATATCAACTTAAAATGTATCTTCTTGTGCAAAACTATATAAAAATCATCAAAAGCTAGGTGTGCCATACATAGCAAAAAAAATAAAAAAATCCTCGTTTTTCCCAGCAGAATCACCCTGGCTAGCTCTTACTTTTTACCTTGTCAATGGCTCAACAATTCTATCACCAAGGGCTCCCTTAAATCACAACTGGAGCAATGTTATAATATAATAGCTATATGTATGGCTAATCTGCCAAATAGAGCTCATCATTAATTTGGATTGCATGCTCTCAACTGGTTAGATCTCCTACAGCAACTAGCCCATACACAACTTCTCCTAACCCATAAAATACTATATAACCCCTTTACCTGTCCTATCTTTTCAATACTTCATCCCTTGTTGTAAAGCATTGGCTATTCCACTCGAGCTTAAAAAACATTTGTTTTACAATAAGACGGTTTTATTCTGCAATCTGGTGGGAGAGCTGATGCAACCAATTTGAGCTGAGAACTGCTGGAGAAAGGCTTATTGTGGTTTATCTGATAGGCCACGGGGCTTAACTGTGCAAAATTCTTCACCCTGCTGTTATAAAATGCTCGTGTTTGTGCATCATGCAAACATGGTTGCCCATGCCTTGTATGTAAGCAAACCTCTCCAGTTTCAAATCCTTTATAGGAAATCATCTCCATAGTTTCCTACTCTCCATGGCTGCTCAAAGAGCTGATAGTTTGCACAGAGGGCAGGACCATTGCAGATCATCCTATAGTATACTACTAAACACTCTCACTTAGACCTTTAACTGACTCTCCCTACTCTGTCCCATCTACTAAGTATCTGGTATAATGAATAGGCACTTTCCTATCATTTCTCTTTCTGGGCTGGTGGATATGGGCATCCTGAAGCAGTATAGTAACTACCTCATGTTCACTGACAACCATTTAATTTTAGAACAGATAGACAAACACAATGAGAAACATATGCAGATACATAATGTCATAGGAAGCAAAGCTCTCACATACACACAGGAACAGTGCAAACCAGGTTGTCAGCATTACACCCAAAACTCTCACTACCAACACTATGGGGCAAACACGTAGACCCACATATGGTAAGGTACTCACTTGTAATCTACTCAGACTTCCAAAACCTCCTACAAATCATCTATTAGCATCCCAGGAAACTTAAAAAAAAACACAGCACCTAACAAAACATAACTTTGAAAATCATAGTAGCCCTGCTTCCAAGCCCTTAAGACTACATAGCACACCACACAGCCAAGCATTCTACTTATTAGGGATTCCATTGAAAGATATACTGATGTCCCCCTTACCAGCCTAAACAAGAAGATCACAGTGAGGTGTTGGTCTGGAGCCAGGATCCACCAGAACATGCATGCACTTAGGGCTTTAAATCACAAGTACCAGTATGACACAGTCATAGTCCATGTGGGCGTAAATGACTTAAGATGTACCTCACTGAACTATATATCTATCTATATATATATATATATATATATATATATATATATATATATATATATATATATATATATATATATATATATATACATATATTTATTTTTGGCTTCAAGGGAATCCAATATTTATCAGCCTGGGGAGACATGACTGACAAACCACAATGCTTTACCAGTGATGGTTTACACTTATCACTTGGCTTCAGGATACTGGCAAAAACTTTATCTAGCCCCATAGTGCCTTTTTCAGGCTGTGCCAAGTTGTTAAACCCTCTAATATAACAAAAATCACTCATGACTACCTAAAGGTACTGCTGCGCACCTCTAGGAATTTAAATAAAAAACTGCACTCCCTGGAAGCACTCCTCACCCTGGATAACTCAGATATTTGTGCATTTATGGAAACATGGTTCAGAGCCATGGAAATCACCCCTGCTACAAAACACTACAATGCCTTTCATACATTTTAATTTTCCTCAGCTCAGGGCAAAAAAAAAACAGGAGAAGGTGTCTCAGTATTCAGAAAGGGCAAGTAAACTGCTAGACTGGTCCAACATGACTTGCTTGAGCTGCTCCATGCCTAAATAACCATAACTGTGAACCCCTATAATATCCTTACTAGCTACAGATCCCCTAATATGAGTCTGGAAAACCACACCTCAAACTTACACCTACTGGAAACTCTTGACATACAGCCTAACACCATACTTATGGGTGACTTCAACTACCCCTCTATAAACTCAGTGATGTACACCACCCATACTTCACCTGCTAAGAGGTTTTTGGACTTCAACAACACAAACACCCTGGAGCAACTAGTTAGCTCCCCATCTAGAGGTATAAATATCCTAGACCTAGTTCTCATGAACATGGGGAGTGAGATACTGCTCCTTCCCATTCATTAAGTCTTCTCTGGAAAGATCCGACAACAAAATTATCTCTTTTAGTATTTAAACTAACCTACAAACCTCATCAAACTCCAAACCTGTTAAGGACTTTGCTATGACCAATTACCTCAAACTAAGTGACAGTTTATTAAACTTCCAAGCCCCTCCAAACTCAGATGATATCGAGGCCTACTCTGAGCTGTTCACAAAAGCACTATACATCCGCTTTCATACCTGCATAGGGAAGGCACTACCTGTTTGAGTCAATCATATGATTATTGGCAAATATTAACCACCTGGTGGACCCCTAGTACAAATAGGCTATACAACTAAAGGAATTAAATCCTCTCTAAAGCCAAGAAGGAACAGAGAAATCATCGCAAAAAACAATCACCAGTCTAAACAAACAAATTAGAGAATTGGTCAAATATGCCAAAGCAAACTATGAGGCAAAGACAGCCTCCCAGGTGAAAGATAACCATAAGGCTTTTATAAATATATTTGCAACCCCAGGGGAAATACTTGGCAATATAGCAAACTTGCAAAAGTCAACCCTCTGTACAAGGGGACCCATCACCTGACCCAGGGAACTACAGACCCATAATCTTGATCAGTCTTATTTCCAAGGCCAGAGAGAGAGAGAGAATCATGGACCTGATCAATATCATAGGAACTCTCCAAACACTGGACTACACACAAGTTGTAAAAGGGAAGTTTTGCCTACTCAGTCTGGTGGGCTTCTTTGAGAAAGTTACCAGTGCTATGGATGAGGGTAAAATGGTACACACCCCTTATCTAGACTGGCCTAAGCTTTCAACACAATCTTGGGGATCATAGATAAACTTACTGAGTTAGGCATAAACCCTTACATCATCAGATGGATAGCCAACTTGCTCACTGACAGGACACATGCTGTCAGAATAGGTGAATCCACTTTTGATAAGAAACCTGTTACTAGTGGTGTCACACAAGGCTCAGTGTTGGGACCCCTCCTGTTTGGTATATACTTCCCTGAAGTGAAGGACAACACTGGGGCCCTCTGGTTCACCAAGTTCGTTGACAACTGTTAGCTGGGAGCAATCATTGAATCCCCAAATAATGCTGACATCCTACAAACAGGGCCTCAAAATGACAAAAGACTGGTGCCAAAACCATGGTCTAAGACTAAATGCTGAAAAATACATAATCATACCCTTCAGTAAATCAGATATCCCTAGAAATTATAATATTGATAGCACACCCCTAAAAGCAGACCCAGTGGTGAGTGAGTTAGGAGCACAGATAGATAGTAACTTCAACTTGGAACAACTGGTAGCTATGGCAGTGATGAAATCCTTCTGTGTAGCTCAACTTTTAGGTAAAGGCATGACTTCAAGATCAAAAGAAGTCAGAATGCCATTGTATTCAGCCCTCATCAGGCCCATAACTGAGTTCAATGCTCTCTTCTGCATGTACCTAACAAGATACTTACATCAGTTAGACTGGTCCTACAGTTTTTTTACTAAAAAAATACAAAGTGCAAGACACATGCCTTATGCAGACTGACTAAAGGCCGCATCTCTTTCCTTCATCTTGTATTGTTTATTGAGGTGACTTATACCTGACCTAAAATACATTCTCTAATCTGGTCTTGATGAAAAAAACGTTATAAGGATTACCCGTTCCATGGACCTCAACCTTATTTGTGACTCTAACAGAACTTGCTGAAGAGACAGATATGTATCCCAAAGGCTACATGGTTTATGGAACAGACTCCCCATCTTTGTAAAAGTCCATCCCTCACTCCCTTCAAAAAGAATTTGGATAAAGGGATGGGGAACCATAACTTCACTCCCAGGTTACTGCCCATGTCCCTTATGGACAGATGCATGCTCTAAAAAGACTAAGGGCTCCAACACCCAAAGACCCACTACCCTGATACCACCCCATTCTACATCTGGGGAATTAAGATATATTGTCATATCCTGAGTATAACTGGTTAGGCTTGTAAAGGCTATTGTGCCATTAACCTAATAATCACTCATGAACCTATGAACCAAATTGCTCTCTCCTCTCTCAAGACAAAAACCTGCTTGAAATCTGTAACCAAGAAAAAGTATGGGGCAAAGTCTAAACTCGCACAGAATACCTAAACTATGGAACTCTATTCCCAAACTCAATCAGAACTATATCTTGCCTCCATAAGTCCTCTCTGAAAACAATTCTCACTAACTCACGGCTATGCCAATGCACCTGTCCTGTATAATCTACATCAACAAGTAATTTGCATTCATACTAACTGCTCACAATACTACCTGTGCCTTTCAACACCAGCTCTCTTGATAATTTTCCCCCAAACATAATAGACTATACTACCTATACTTTATATATATTGACTGTCATTTAATTGCCATTTTTTTTCTATTTTTTATTACTTAACTGGTGTCTCTACATATTTTATTGTATCCTATGTACTCCACTGTCAAATTGTATGTATATATGGCTTTTTTATAACTGCATCTTTACTCCTGTTTTATTTGTTGTTATTTAGCTCTCTAGAGCTTCCTGGGCCCTTGCTGAAAATGGGTATTTATTACCTAGTTGGACTTTCCTGGTAAACAAATGTCAATAAATAAATAAAGACTTTAGCATATGGTGTCCATCACAGAAACTGCTACTTTCTGTGGCTGCCTGCTTTCTCCCTTTTCTTTAAGGAAAGCTATTAAAAACATCATTGCATGTTCTTCTTTTCTCTTGGTTTTGAGGTATTGTATGCTGTTCAATGAATTATTCCTTTTCATTACCAAGTGTTGCTGTCTACGTAATAACTACACTTTTTCCAAAGTGTTAGAATTCTTTTACTTTTTTCCAATCATGCCTAATTTGTGTATTGCTACAGGCTAAGTGACGATGCTCTCATGTGGTTATTGCAGTCTTTGTGACCTCATTGCCTAGAACGAAAGGAGGAAATTACAGCCTGCATTTCATGCTTAAATAGATACCTCCCATCTTACATAAAGGCAAACTAACAGTGCTGACCTGCATTACGTCAAGCAGTGTGGTCTGAGCAACTTTAGCTGTCACTCTCATTTTATGTAAAGAGCAAAGTAGACAGCAACTTGCTATGATAATCTAAGGTTAGTTATAATTACTGCTGTCAGTTACAGGCTACAGCTGGTTTTCCCCACGATAAGAGGTACCAGTCAGTTTTAGTAATAAAATTGTTAATGATACCATTGTGTATTCTAAGGCCACTTTACCTTCTCTCTGTGCTGGTAGTAGCTGCATATTACCTTAATTATAGAGGCTGTTTCAAACAGCATGCTCAGTTGGGTCAGTTCATACAGTGTTACTCTGAAGTATGGTTGTCAAAACTACAACATGCAGGTGTGATCTTACGGTTGTTTTTTTCTACTTATGAGAAGGTAATCTCTGTGATGACATCTGCAAGTTTAGTTTCAGCAGCTAAATTTTTGGCTACTCAATTATGGGTTTCTTTCAGAATTAATCCTATTGGATATTGCCTATGTTTTTCTAATTGCAGGATATTTCTATTACTGGATGGTGTTCTGAAATTTCAGAGGTTACAGTGAAAAGAATCTACATTATTTTAATGCTAAAAAAATTTCTGGTGTTGGGCTTGTTTATTAACATGATATTTTGGGAACTGTCTGCTTGCAAACATTTCAGAGTTATGACTATAATAATGCAGGGATTACGGACATCAGTCACCTAACTGGATTCTTCTGTACTTTTCGTTCTTAAAAATGTTTAAAAAACAGCAGATTCATAACATTTAAAGATGAACTTGATCTTTGATAAGTAATCAGTAGTGAAAGAAAAATATATACTCAAGAAGATGTTATTATATATAAAATACTGATACAGGAAGACATTATGCCAACAAGACTAAATTACTTTTTGAAAGCATTTAGTGCTCAATGTAATGATGTTAGCCCTCCAAAACAGAGTTTACTTATTAGTGACACAGTGCTACAACTTCCTTGATGTATTCCAAATTATTATGCATTGAAGAAAATAAAGAAAGAAATCAAAAGAAATGAAAAGGAGGAGAAATTAAAGTATCTTTCTTGCCTGCTTTAAACCATACTAGCTACTTCTCAGATATTTTGCCAGCAATTTATCCTTCATAAACTAGGCTATTTTTTTTTATCCAAGATGAGTTAAAATGGAGAAGTAAACAAAAATGTAGAGAGAAAAAAAAAAACTGGAGGTTTCGGGATCTTTTACAGTTCAAGAGTCTTTGTGTTTCCCGTTTCGTATTTGTCAGCTATGACTTGTCAAACCTCAGCTTGAGGATATGTCTAATGAAAGTCCCAAAAGGTCACTGTAATGGAGATGGCATTTTTATCTTTGACATGCACACTGCTGAAAATATTAGTGTCTATTTTCTGAGGTTACCTAGGACCTTGTGTGGAATCACAGCATAGCAGCAACTGAAAATATTTGATAGAAAGGAAATGGAGAACTGCCACTCAAAATGCCCATTTTAGACGATGTATTACAAATAACAGGAGGAAGAAGAAGATTTAAGAATGCCATTTAGTCACATTGTTGACATCAACAACAGAATGACCCTTGACTTAAATTATTGACCAGTTGTCAAACTACACATCTGATTCAGTTACTTTAAATAATCAGTAAAGCTTTTTCTTCTTATAATTATACTACTGAGAAAAACAAACCCACTCTGTGCTGCTTTAGTATACATAGATTCTTTCTCCTTTTTTTACAAGTCTCTGTTATGGTGTTATTTAACAAAAGATAAACCTTTGCTTGAATTGACTTTACCATCTGTTTGTTCTATTGACATGACAGATTTTTTTTTCCTAGATGGTTATTAGCTCTATCTACAGCAATTGCAATATATAAATTAACAGGTGCAGTAATTTTTTGTTTAAAAAATGAAATTCCATTTTCATGAGATGAAATCCAAGACTTATACCCATGATTTTAAAATTTAAATTCCATTCATTAAAGTGATTTAATTATAACTTTCATCTGTATTGATATATACTGAAAATTAAAGCAGATTGTAGGCAAAGAATACTCAATGATATAAGTTGGCAATATTATAAATAATAAATATGAACAGAAATGCATCTTGTAGTGAATTGGTTTTCTGGCCTACATTGTCAAAGTCTTTTAAATGTTATGACTTTTCAATTTTCAGACAATCAAAAACTGGGATTTACTGATTTAAATGACATATTTTCAGAAAAAAATGTCCCTGTAAATTATATATTGCCAGAAGGCAAGTTTTTGGTTTTTAGTTCTTAGGTTTCACTCTGAAGGAAGACTGTTTCTTTTTCTTGTTGTTAACCAAGTTTATGCCTTTTTGGGTTGCGCATAGAAGTCATTTTACTCAGAGCCAATCTTTGTGGAAATATTAATACATTTAGTCTGAAATTATGTACTTCATCTGGACCCAGGGTTTTCCAATAAGGAGGTTTTCTGATTTTATTTGTTTTAATTTGTCTAAGTTTCTTTAACTGTCATTTCCTTCCATGTTATACACTCCATATCAGAGACTCTTACTGTTTTCTTTCAACTCTTCTGTCCCTTCAGTGTATTAATTTTCAACGGGGGTCTTCACAAATGGTTCTCTAAACCTCTACCTGTTTTCTTTTTTCAGTGGTGTTTCTATTGCATGTGATTTGTTTCTAAGTTCTCTAGAAAACCTTTTAGGTCATCTGGCAATTGTTTAAGATGATTAAGGCTTTGAGCTATTAATGAGCTACTTCCTGTGGTAACGGCTTCACTTCCTGTGGTATACGGCTTTACTTCCTGTGGTATACGGCTTTACTTCCTGTGGTATATGGCTTGAGCTACTTGGCCATCCCTGTGGTATATGGCTTGAGCTACTTGGCCATCATTTGCCTACTCTGTGTGACTTTGCACAAGCCACTTAACCAGGTGTTATTTTGTAGAAATTGGGAATTTGGCTAGATTCATTAATGGCCTTCTGGGAAGAATGCCTAGGTAACTACCTATGATCCTCATCAATGAAATGCTTGATTTGTAATTTTTCTTTATCTGCATATTATTTTTCTGCTTCTACTGATATTTTTAGTTTATTATTGGAAATAGTACATGATAAATCCTGGGTTGTTTTAATATGGTGAGTAACTTTTAGCACACCTATCTCTTTGCATTTTTGATGATCTGTTCCTTTTCCTGTATTCTTCTAATATAGTCATACTTTTTGTTTTAGTTCTTTCACACTTTTCTCTATTTAATGTTTCTACAATGGCATTCTACATGTTTCCTTCCTTGCCTTTGTTTACTTTTTCCTGGTAACACAATCTGTTATCGGTTTATCTGCATGTTAGTGTATCATATAATTTTTTGTTATATATAACAATTTATTTTAATACTGCCAGTTACTGTTTTCATCTGTTTTACCACATTTTGGGTCGTATTAACTTTTAGTAAGCTATTTCTTTCATCTATATTATGTCTCTCCATCTCCATTAAATCCAGCTGGTCTTCCCTTAGCCCCTTTTCTTGTGGATCAAGAATATCTTTCTTATCTGGTCTTTCACTTGCAGTGCAATTCTAATTGGACTTTCAGGCAAGCTTCCTACAGAAAATTCCAGACTATCACTCTGTAGCATATCTTCTTTGTATGCATTTTGCTCCATCTGTTGGTCTTCTATCTGGGGCCTCATTGGCCAATTATGTTAAAATATTACCTTTGTCAAAGTTTTTACTCTTTCCTGATATTTGGCTTACTTTGCAACTCTAACTAGACTTGCATACTACTTTCCTACAGAAGGTTCCAGAAAATCACTGTCTGATCTATCTTTTTCAGATGCATCCTGCATCATCTGCTGCTTTTCCATACGGTGACTCATTGGTCTATTCGGAAGTTTCTACACTAAATCCTTCACTTTACAGATGGTCTTTCACTTCAGTGTCTTGTCTGTATAACTTATACCTCTGTAAACAACTTTTTTAATTACATTCCACCTCTGTGTTGTATTTTTTTTATTTTGAAATTTTACCATATCAGGATATTTTGCCTCTGATTCTCTTTAAATATTTTTTGAGTTGCATGTTTTTGTATTTATTACTTTGGCTTTGTTTTGTATAAATATTATATCATATAAAATCCATTACTTTCCCATATCAATATTTCTTTTTAATACCTTTCTATAGCATCTGTTTTTTTTTTTTATTTATCTTGTCTCAGTTCCTTGTTCACTTCTTTTCTTAGGCGGCTCAACACTTCCTCATCTAGGTAATATTTTGTTTTAGTCTGTTGCATTAAAGATCTTAAATTACCAGTAGCTTTTAAAAGATGTTCTTATGCAAGTATTTTTCTTTCTTCTTAAGTTTATTTTACAAGATATTCTCTGTCTGCATTTTTTGCATAATATTAACAATATGTAATCTCTTCCTTATCTTCAACAGACACTCTATTGTTTCTATGCCTGTTGCTTGACTTATCAAATTTTTTTTTTTGGGGTGGACTACTTCCTTCTATCACTTGCAAGGGGGGGGGGCTCACCCTTAGCCTTGCTAAGCCATGAGTCAAGAATATTTCCATGTGCTGAGGATTCTATGTTGCCTTTTTTTTCAGTCCTGCCACCAGTGCATACAGCAGGAATTTGCACTTTTTTTTTTTATCCTGGGACTTTTGAAGTCAAACTTTTTTTTATTTTTTGACCTCCCTTTCTCCATGAATTATAAAGCATAGTCTATATAGCAATAATGCATTAGTGAGATTTTGAAGAAAAAAAAAAACAATGCGTTTTTTGTTAGTTCCAATATGCAGTGCACTGTCATTAAACAACCATATAGTGGAAGTTATGTAGGGCAGCTAAAAGCTACTTTGGGCAATAAAATGCAGCTGTGAGCTGCGTTGGACACTTTATAGCAGCAATGGGCTGCTGGAGGTGGCTTGGAAGATGAGAGGTTCACAGTTAAACTTGTCATGCAAATGCAAGTAGCCATGAGTCACAGTATGGATAGGATTTCGGAGAGGTAGGCAGTATAGAGAATGCTATGAATCAAAAGTTGGCATTTTACTTCGTGGACTGTGCTCCTCTTTTGGATCATCTGAAGTATTATTGTGGTATCTCCAGGGCTGTCCTCGATTTTTTTTTCTCAGTGCTTAAGTTCTCGGCCCTTTGTTGTTCATGTACTTATTTCCACTAGGTAATGTCATTTCTTAAGAGGTCTGCAATATCATTGCTATGCTGATAACACGCAGCTCTTTTTCTCATTTCTTCAGGATTTTGTGACAGCTTGTAATTCCCTTTCATTTCACATGGCACTTTTCCATGACTAAATAGTAACAGGCTTACACAGAGTCTCTCTCTGACAGCTCTTACAATGTTGTGGGACTATTCCTTTCCTCATATTTCCTATCAGGATAACATACTTTCATTTTTATCAGAGGTATGCAAACTCGGTGTGATATTTGATGTCAAATTAATAGTTAAAGACCATAACTCTGCTGTTGTCTTGGGGTCTCAAGATATAGCCACCGTACTTCTGCAGCTCCTGCAGTGGTGACCAATAAAACAGCAGATTATCGACAAGATCCTTATCCTGGTTTACCTAGCTCTACGTAACTGCAGTCTCTCCTACCTATCAGATCTTCTACACAGGTACAATCCCAGTTGTATACTTCATTCTAATACACAAGGCGTTGTGTCATTTAAACTTTATAACTTGGAATCATCTGGTTGTTGACCATTCATTTATCAAGGTCCTTTGTTGTGGAACTTGCTTCCCATTTGGCTTTGGGATTTTACCACTGTTGTGGGATTCAAGAGAGAGTTAAAAAATACACTTGGTTGAACTGGCTTATAATTGACTAATACAGCTTTTCATTACTTCATAGCATTTATTTGGTCTAATTTATATTCATGCTATGGTTATTGTTGTTTACTAAGTCATACAGCACCTGGGCTCACTGGGCAGTTGGAGGGTGGAGTGAACCAGAGTGAACCAGTACGTGATATAAAAATAAAATATGATTTTGGCAGTTCTCCCTTCTCTCTTTCTCTCTCTCTCTCTCTCTCTCTCTTTTTCAAGAGAAAGAGTAAGAAGCCATATAGAAGTACTGTGGGAGAACAACGCTCCAAAAGCACATTAAAAATATAATTGACTTCAGTGTTATAGCATCTTCTTCTTCTTCTTTCGGCTTTTCCAGGTTAGGGGTCGCCACAGCGGATCACCTTGTCTGCACATTGAATGGCAGTGGAGTTTTACGGTGTCGAGTTGCCAGCCCCAACCTTCCACAGAAGGCACACTCGCGCCGCACACCTAGGGCCAATTTAGAGTGTCCAATCCACCTGCAGCATGTCTTTGGGATGTGGGAGGAGCACTCGGAGGAAACCCACGCGACCACAGGGAGGACATGCAGACTCCGCACAAAAGGCACCCCAGCCGAGGATTGAACCGGAGAACCTCTTGCTGTGAGGCGGCAATGCTAACCACTGCACCACCGTGGCAGCCTGACTTCAGTGTTATAGCATAACAATGAAGAATAGGTGACTCCAGGGAAAATGGATCTTGGTCAGCCAAAGTGTACTTACAATGGCTGTCTCAACATAGTGCATTTTGGCAATTAGTAGTTCACAGAACAGTGCCAAACATTACACCATTAACTTATCCTTTTAAAACACATTTTAGTATAATGAAATTTTAAATCTTTTTAAAGGCTAGCTCATGGAGTGGTCTTTCGGGGAGATAAAGTAGTAGCTAAGGACATCTCCTTCATTAAGACATACTAACTTTTTGGAAAAAAAATAGAATTATATGAACAACTGAAGGATACTTCCAGAAAGTTTAGCATGGAGTGGATTATTCTCTCTTACGAATGGGGTGTGTTTGCATCAGTTATTCCATCAAAATGGATACTTATATTTAATACTTCTCTGCTAATTCTGCATCAAGTGTACAGAATTGCATTCTAGTATTGCAAGATGTTGTCACTGCAAGACAATGGTAGTTTTACAGGGACAGTGTCACTGCAAAAGTATATAATCTGATTCAGTATTCCACCATTAAGGAGAGAAACTTTGTGGGAAATAAAATACTAGTAACAAATAAGTTGCCCTTGGTTTATTTCTGAGTGAATTATTATACTAAATAAAGTCTGCACTGCTAAACAATGTATTTATAAACATAAAAAACTATGCCAGTCCTATTTTAAAAAGGTGTTCTGGAAAATAGTTTGTTATAAAAATCATGAAAAAAAAGTGTTGGTAGTCATGGTGATGACAGTGTGATAGGTTCCTTAGTGTGAAGTGTCATTAGGTTAAATCATGTCAAGCTTCTTGCAGTATATTCAGACTCACCACACATGATGCCCGAGTACCATAGATGGAAGATTGTTGTAGGTACAAATGCAGTTCAATACCTAACCAATGCAAGCCCTTTATTAATGCAATATACTAACTTATCACGGCCCTTCTTTTTACTGATGACTCACATGCATAACTGGGATACAGTCAAATTGCTCTCCAAGTGCATTTAATTTCTATAGTGATACACCTAGGAGGGATAACTGGAAGACTGGTCTGTAAGGATGGATGTGCATTTACAGGGGTACTGATTTGCATTTCTTGGAAAAATGAACACCAACTTTGATGAGATGAAATGTAAAAATGATGCCTGGGATATTTAATGTAATTTCTGGTGGCCACAAGGATTCCATTATATTTTTAGAAAATCTGTGTGTGCAAAATTAAACACATCCAGTAAGCATGTTTGAATAAACCTGTTTTTATCCATTTACTATTTTTGAAGATTTTGGACTTTTTGCTGCTTGGATTTACGTGTTTATTTGGTTTGACTTCATCCCTTCCATTGTTTTGCTCTACGAACGTTTAATGTTTATACATCCAGTAAGCAGACTGACCTGTTTTGTTTTATATTTGCTACTTATAATACAAAGATATGGTGAATGAGTAGTTTGTGCAAAAACTGCACAGACCCATGGAAAATGATTATTTCTCCTGTGTCATTTTCTTCACAAATAAACAATCAGCTATGTAGATATCCATGTCATCTCATAACAGCAGAAAAAGTGGTGGCATCATTTTTTTTGTCAAAATGATTTTAAGGATACATGTATTGTAGTTGTGCATAAAAAAAAAACTCCTCTGCAATCCCAGATTCTTAATCTGCCCAGTTAACACACATCTCTGCCTCTTTAGTCATTAATACTGTTACCTCTCTCATGATTGTAGTCATTGTCTTGGGCTGTTATTGGTTTGGAATTGCTGTTTTAATTTTTTTATTTTTCTACCCTTCATCTTTCCCTTGATTCTGTGTTTCATTTGGACACTCAGCTTTGTGTTGCATTGTTGCTTTGTTTTGGAAGCAGTTATTTTTTTACACAGATCATTATATCTTTTCCAAATTTTGTTAAAAAAACATTAATTTATGACGTTCAGGGTCCTTCTCAGAAGTATCTGTTCCGTGCTCACATTTCACTCAGTTCTATTTCAGCATTCCTTTCTGATTACTAACGTACATAATGGGAATTTGCTTTTCAAAGATAAATAAAGCACTTATTGTTTTTCTCAATTATTTTCCATACCATTTGTATTTTTGTTAGATGGTTCTGTATTTTGTTTTGTTTACTGCTACTTCAGCAATTCAAAATGTACTTCCTGCGAATTGATCACACAATTATTGTTCTTGTATTTTCCCTCCCTTCTAATTGTAAAACCTTATTATTTCCACTAAATAAAATGTATGCCTTTAACAGATATCTTGTGAGTATTTCTCCTCTCTTGGTCCTGATGCCTGTAATGCAAACACATACACAGACACACACACACACACACACACACACACACACACACACACACACACACACACACACACACACACACACACACACTCTCTCTCTCACACATGCACAGTACAGCACTAACATTTTTAGAAGTGTTTATCTGTTTGAATTATTAAGACCTAGATAAATTCTTCTAGGTTGGCTGGGTGTCAGAAATACCCTAACTTCAGCATTGCATTAGGCACTACAAAAGCTTTAGGTAATTAAAACAGCTACAGGCTTTTGGCCAGAGGTCAGCAATGCTCTGCAACAGCAGACCAAGAGATTGACAGCCTGCAATCTAACCACTCATGGAATTCATTCAGGCTGGTATCTGCACATCTAAACATAGTAAAGTGTCCTGAGGCTTCACACAATATCAACAACAAATCTAGTAGTACTATAGCTTGACCCTTTATCACCAGAGCAATTTATCAATCTATAAATAGAGGAACCACAATGGTGAATCAGAGTTTTAAATATAAAATTGTACACACTTTCTACACATGTAACTGGACCATATGTTTCAGAAAATCATTTATTGCATTATACAGTAACATACATAGACTACAATTTACTATAAAATTAATGTTTAACCAAGAAAAAGTAGAAGCCACTGCACAACATAACTGAAAGTAAACAGAATTCCAAGAAAACAAAAACCATGCTGTGTCATTGCCACAGAACTTACTTTACTAAAGCTTTATTTTAGTGCTTTCCTCTTAAAAATCTAGACTTCTTCAAAAATAACAAAGCTCCAAAAGACACTCAGTTTTAAATATACAATAATTTTACGATGAAAGTCATATCATCAAAACATGGTAAAAAGTCAATCTATAAACACAAAGTTATATGTAGTATTAACATTTTTGTAAGTATTATTAAAGAAATACCTAAGTAAATATTGCAACGTCAAAATAATTATTTATATTTTTGCTGCCTTCATTTTATGAATGCAAGAAATACTGAGATTCATTTAGACATGTGGACACATCACATAAAATCTGAGTTGCCTGTATAAGTTCATGGTATTCCTAAAATGTTTACCAACTTACCCTGCCCAAAGTCATGTTCATTTTTTCCAGTATCATGGAAGTGAACTTAGAAAACACCTTGCAGCAACAGGCTTGTTTACTTAAAGCATTATTAGTTGAAGTCATTCTGATTTTATTATTTATTTGCTTTTGTTGACCAGGAGAGTCCACTGGGCTGAAATGAGTCCATTTTCAGTGGAGGCCTGGGGATAAAATCTCCATAAATAACTTACAAGAAACAAGTATTTTAGTAACAAACTCCATAAACAAATACAGGGTAATAAAAATGTGTTAAACAAGTATTTACAAGCAATAGAAGTTTTCAAAGAATAGCAAACAAGTAACTCACTTGGGGCATTGTACAATTATATGGCTAGAAGTTATGAAAAGGAACATTGACTCTTGGCAGGTATCCAGCATAAAAAGAAATTAACTGAGAAGACAGGTAAGCTATATAACTATACAGTTATTTAAAACTTATTAGACAGACAGACAATATAATTAACCTATACAGTATTCTTAGATCAAGTGAGGAAAAACTGCAAAATTATTCTTATGCCATGTAGATCAGAAGGATATAAAAGGTGATGTAAACATGCTCATATCTTCTTTCCCTTTTGCTGCATTCAGTTTTGCCAATGTAGAATACATCACAGGATGAGCAATTAGCTAAATATACAACTGCTCTAGTCTCAGATTTGCCCTTACATGTTCAAATATTAACCCATAAAGCTTTGATATTTCACAACACCCACTGACATAAACAAAACTACGTAACTTGCAATGACCACATTTCCTAGTCTCGCCCAGCTCTTTGCCAGTTTTTAAGCTGTTCTCAGTCAAATTCCAGTACATTTTTTATGTTGGCTGTACTTAATGTCTCTTTCATGTTGTCAAAATGATAAATAATTTTCTAGTTAGTATGCATTATTTTGTTTTGATATCATGCACATTGTTGCTTTAAGTCAAGATAATACGTTTCTCAAAAATCATAGATTGTGAGGGTTTCATACCCCCAATTTTGTCAATATTTTTAGAATGGGGAGAAATCTATGTGCATTTTATTCCTACATGTATCTCATGGGGTCAGCAAGGAGACAATCAGGGTAGCTCCTCTCCCTAAACATACTGTGATGCCCCTACACTGGACTGGTAATCAATAAGCTTCAATTCTCACCACTAACACCAGTGAGGGATGTGCACATTGGGAGGATGACAAGTACACACACAGTAAAGTACGATTTCCCTTAAGAGCACACAGAGATCACAGTCAGTTTGGGGCTGGATTCTCCCTCTCTCTCTAGAAACCCAATAAGACTCCCCACTGGCACAGCTATAGTGTTCAGATCTCAGCCAAGTGGTCAAGCCAAAATCTCCAGCATCCTCTCTGTCCAACTAGTGCTTCGTGTCCCTGCCCAAGTAGCTGACACACACACACACACACACACACACACACACACACACACACACACACACACACACACACACACACTTTGAGATTTGATTTATTTGCAAACACAAACACTCCTGGGGAAGGCTGGTACAGATTTACTAACTATGCCCCCTTCTGCCCAGACTATAAGGTATTAATCACTGCCACCAACCACTACTTATCAGCTACTATAAGGCCCTTACAAAGGATGACCAATTATACTGTGTATTGGTAGTGTTATCCAAATGGTTAAGTATGTCCAAGGCTATTTAAAAGTGACCTGTACAGTGTTAGCAAATACATATGCAAGTACCCTAAGAGCTTAAATATCTCTAAACAGAACCAGCCACAATTAAAAGGTTTAAATATATTTAATAATAAATAATAAAAACACAAGACAATACTCATTAACTCAACACAGTGACAATAGAGTTCAGAAACACAGGAAATATTTTAAGACAACATTGCAGGACAGTCTCACATGAATACAGAAAACATCTAGGATAATCTTACTATATTCCTATCTATCTCCGAAAGAAATCCCTGCAATCTAAGTCTTACTTATAGAGCAAAGACAAATGCTGGTGAGAGGATGTTTCCAGGTCCAAAACAACATACAAAATGCACAGAATTTCTCTCTGAAACAGTTCTTAACTTACTAACAAACATTTCTGCGGAGTTATCTCAGATTACATCATTCTTGTTACCTCAACAGGAACTTAAAATTTAATGTGTCTGTGAAAAATACTTCCCTCTCTCAGAAGTACAGCTGCTAGGAAGCCACAGAGCAATACAAAAACACTTTACATGTGAAACCTAGTAATTTTCTCTGTCTCAAGACAATAGAAAGAAACTCTAGCTGTAAGCATCCTGTCTTCTAGCTGTGGTAAACACAATTGTAAAACTCTCTATTGATTTTTTCAGAGTTTGCAAGTTAAATCTGTATGTCCCAATTTGTACTATAAAAACATATTTGTGCACAGGCATATAGTCCAAATACATTTCTGCTTTTTCCAGCAGAGTGCACTGTGGTTACATTTTTGAAGCTCAGCACATAACATACAGGTTACTTGCATTTGTAGACAAGCCTATGGATCATATTAACATTTACAATGACACAGAATTATTTACAAAATTCTAGCTAGCTGGGCTGGCAGCTTTTACACATATCACATATGTTGATCAGCTCAGTGCAAAAGTTATCATCAAATAGTAATCTGGAGAAATGAGCCATCTAGCCTTTTACCATGTTTTTTTTTGTTTGTTTGTTTGTTTGAGAGGGTAGCAACTCCTGGAGTGCAAATACGAATTTGGAATCTTTGCAGCAAATGTTCAAGGAATAATAGCATAGAGAAAAATTCTTATATAGCCACACATCCAGTTAAGAGATACCATCATATGCAAAGTTTTAAATGAAATGTACAAAGGGAGTAGTATGTTCCAGAAACTGCACAAACTGATGGCACCTCTTCAGTACCTTGCCAAAGATAAAGATGTCATCTAGGTACCTGAAGTAAGCTTTGCAGTAGCTCCAGTAGGAGTTAGAAAATGCAAAATTAGTTTTCTAGTACCACAAGACTAAGTTAGCATATACTGGGGTACATATTGACCCCATAGCCATCTGAATAATCTGATGGTAAAACTCACCTTCAAATGTAACAATATTGTTGTATAACGCATTCTGCATTATTTCTTCTAAGAATTTAATATCACTGACTGAAAGGGAAGCATTCTCCATTACATCCTCCCTGAACCTCCCCAAATCTAGATTATGTAGTATGACAGAACAAAGGTCTTTGATGTCAATAATCACTGAGATGGTATATACAGAGAAGTCCACCTTTTTTTACTGCATGTAACAATTGCCAGGAATATTTCAATATGTGATGAAATCTTTTTGTGATGTTTAATTTGAAGTCAATAAACTTAGCAAGTGATTTTGGTTTTGAATGCCCCTGCAGCAGCAAGAGGTCTTAGTAGGGGATTGTTTAAGCTTCTGTGGGTCTTAGTTATCCAAATCTATTTGCTGTTCTAGGGTGAGTAGTGAGTAAGTAGTTATAGAGCTCAATGACAACAGTATCAGTCATTAATGTATCCTTGATACACAAATCATGCCTTCTTTGAGCTACATTAATTACATGCAGGAACATGAGAGAATGGGTGTTACAACTGGTCAACATATGTAGCATTTCCCTGCATAGTCCATGTTCTGCAATATCATGACTCTACCCCTTTTATCAGGTTTCATGATTCTTATGGATTTGTTTGATGATAGTTCTTTCAACTGTGGGTGTGCTTTAAAACCTAAATTAGCAAAATGATGTTCAAAACTGGAATTCTATAACTTTCTGATGTTAGTCTCACATTATTTTCCAAATACCTGAAACATGGGATTTGGGGAGACTGAATGTACATTTTCTTAAGGTAAACTTCATTCCAACATTCACCTTCATTGTTTTAAAGTACAAAGTCAAGATGAGTTTACGTGTGTACAGTTTGAGATCAACCAGTGTCTCTACTAGGATGAACTTTAGAGAAGGAATAAAAGTAAACCTTTTTTGAAGATATCATGGTGGAGGTCTGTGATGGTTAAAGGGGTGTAATTATAAATCTTGAAGTTATTTCTATTAAAAACATTTAACATACCTGTTGGGTACCTCTTTTTGCCTCTCCTGGTTGATGTTATTGGGCACCTCATAGTGTTTTGTTGTTGTGGGGATAAAAATGTCCATCGATGGATAGTTGGTTGTTTCATTGCTTTATTCTGTTAGAGCACATCAACAGCAAGGGTGGGAGGGGCTTCTCAGAGTTTTGCACATCAGATGTCTGGGCACTAATGTCAGTATTAGATTCTACAGTTTTATAATTGTCACAGGAATTGGTGAAAAGATCATGACATTTACGTTTTTCTGGTAGTGACACACAGACCTCTGCTTGTATCCCGCACTATCTGTTTGTATCCCGCACTGTCTGTTTGTATCCCGCACTATCTGTTTGTATCCTGCCCTAGTTCCTTCCTCAGATCCGAGGCCCCCTGCACATACACAATTTCTCCTTCTAGCCACTAATCTAATAATACCATATTATTTTCAAATGATTACCTATAACATTAATTCTCTTACTGCATACCTCTTGGATTTATTATCGTTGTTTTTCCTTTTACAACCTTATTATTATACTTTTGTATATAGCTAGGTTTAATTCCATGGAGTACATTATTTTTTTCCTATCCATTGCATCCATGACATTGTTTTGCTCTGTATTATTGTAAACTTCTCTACTTGTATGTCTGTTTGGGGCTTTTCCCCTTGGGTCTCCACTGAAAAAGGATAAATTCTTACCCAGCTGGACCAACCCAGTTAACAAATGCAAAATAAAATAAATAAAATAATATTCTTTGCAGTTCCTTTTTAGTTTTTCTCTTTTCTAGATTTTATATCTTTCTCTTGCTTTTTCAGAAGAAATGCCATGGACTACATGTCTTTGCATTGGTCAGACTATAAATTTGTGACAATAGATTTGTTCAAGTTAAGAATTGTTATGAATCTCACTCTGTATTTTGTTGATCTGGTGCTTATCTTCCTTGATGAGGAGGTCCATCAAGTCAAACCCAAACAGATCAGATAGTCAAGTCAGGTCCTTGTATAATACACAATATTTTTTTAATCCCATTAGCAAATTTGTACACACTCAAGCCTTTTAGAACTTGTTGCTGCCACTGGCATTCCTGAAAAAATCCATTGTCAAGCTGGAGAGACCAGTACTTAAGTAATAGCTTTTCAAATGTAAAAATCAAAGCAATTAATGAACCTGTAATGTTGAAACTGTGTTTATTGTTACTGCAAAACTCACTTCAGTCTGAAACCTTTCATTGAATTTAGGAACTTATTGTTGTTGAGTCCGTTCTGTTCCCTTCTTTGGGATCAGCTGTGTATGTTATCACTGATATGAACATTCGCATGAGACTTGTTCTGTTTCTGCTGATTGTTTAATTGCTGAGTCAGGTGCTGTATTACTAATGCTAACTTGCCCACCATACCAGAAGATAAACTAGGTTGAGTGTTGTTGTCAAAAAGTTCAGGTGAAGACATATTGGGAGCCACTCAGGAAAAATTATCCAGCAAACAGGAAAACACAGCACTAGTTCCACAGCATAACAGAAAGAAAACATAAATCCAAGAAACAGAAACACAGTGTGTCTACAGCAGAGAATTCACTGTATTGAAGCCTTGCTCGAGCATATTCATCTAAAAAAATAAGACTTCTTCAGAAATAAAGCTCTAAAAGGTTAACATTTGGACAAGTCAGGGCAAACTGTGAGGCTAGAGTATATTTATCTAATTGCTCATCCTGTGATATATTCAACATTGGCAAAACTGAGCACAGTGTAAGGGAAAGAATATATGAGCATGTTTAGAACATCAGAAAGAGTTCAGCTAATAATGAGCATGCCTGTTGCTGCGATAAGTTTACCAAGTTCACCTTCATGGTTCTGGAAAAAAATGGCATGACATTGGGCAGGGAAAATTGGGAAACATTGTTGGAATACCATGAACTTTACTGGCAGCTCAGACTTAGTCCCAACCACCCACCAGGTCTAAACAAATCTATCCGTATTGCTAGTATTCTTAAAATGAAGGAAGCAAAAATATAAAGGATTATTTTGATGTTGCAATATGTACTTCCATTTTTTTAACTTAAAAAATGTTAACCATTGTATATAACTTGGTGTTTATAATTATCATGTGATGTTTTTATCACAATTTTTAGCACATGACTTTCATCACATGATTACCACATATTTAAAAGGGAGTGCATTTTAGAGCTTTATTTCAGAAGTAGTGTTGGCTTTCAAGATGAAAACACTCAAAGCTTCAATAAAGTGAGTTCTTTGCTTTTTTTTCCCTTTGGATAAAATTAATAATGAATTAAAACTAAGGTGGTGGTCCACAGTAACAGCATGTGTGAAATATTATTCAGAAGTAATTTTACATCATGGTTTTGAAAATAATATACTCGGTGAATGAAACCATATGGCCAGTTATCTACTTTGAAGCACTTATCACAATAAGGGTGGAAACAGTAATCCTCTAAAGCCATGACTGTACATTAATAGCATATATTACTGTTATATACTGGGATAAAACGCAACTATCTGTGAATGGTTTAACAGCTTTAACAGGAAGTGACATTTTAATAAAAGCAGAAGCAGAGCAAACTCACATTTTCCTGCTGTTTTGTGTGAAACTGTGATTAAGGCAATGGAAGCTCCATCCAGAGATTGCAAAGCTAACAAAAAATTCTGGCATGATACTCCACTTAGGTGGAACACAATGCATCTGTAATAATTTAGAAGAAGATTTTTGAAATGAGATGAAGTTTGGAGAACTTCTGATAATGTAACTGCCTCAAAGAAACTGGCTCTTAGGCACTGTTCTTTGGTGGGATGCCTTGGTGCAGCGTATGCCATGTCCTTTCTTGGTCCATATGGGTTTTAACTTACATAATTAATCTTCCTTCCAGATCCCAAAAAGACTAGTCTTTTGGTGGCTAGGTGATCCTTATATGTTTCACGTCAGTATATCTATGGTGTATGCATTAATGTGAGTATGAAAGGGTTGACAAAAGGGAAAGCAGAGTTTATTCTAAGAATATGATATATCAGATCCCCATCTATGCTAACCTTATGACCTAGGATTACAATAGTGGCGAATGAGATCTTCAGTGGATATGGGTTTCAAATCCAGCACTGCTGCCATTAATAATGTGTGATGAAACCAGCAGTATGGAGTCTGAATCACATCACTTGTACTAGTATGTATACAAAGGCAACTGGCTTTAAGGATATACATTAAATGTGCACTACTATCCGCGGTAGTGGTGCTGCGGTAGTGTTGTCACCTCACAGAAAGACATTGTCACGTTTGATTCTCAGCTAGAGCATCTTCTGTGTGGAGGCATGCGTGAATGGGCGTGCCTTCATTGAAGGTTGTGTGTCAGGGCTGGTAACTCAGCACGTAAAAATCCACTACCAAACATTAGTGGATTGGAGTTCCGCTGTGGCGACCCCTAACCGGGATAAGCCGAAAGACACAACATTAAATGTGCACTACTGCCAGATGCAACAGCCAAAACCTGGCACATCCAAATGAGGATTACACTATGTAGCTACTGATCAGAATTAAAAACACAAGTCCCAAATGACATTTCTTTGGCTGCTTTTATTGAAGTTTTGGAAGATGTTTTCTTATTTGCACAGATCTGTGTCTTGGGGGAAGGTAAGATTTAGCAAGCCATGGTCCAAATAAGGAAATAACCTTTGACATTGTTAAAGTTTTCTTCTTATAGCTTTCTTCATGTAGTCAAACTCTAGACTTCAATTGTACAGCATAACTCTTGTAGGTTTCAGTCAAAGTTCAACCTGTTGAGCTTCACAAAGAAGCTTCAGGTTACAGGCATTTTATCTGACTGCATAATATAATACTGCGATATTTGAATCATATAACAATGGACAATCTAACAGTGGCATACAAGGTTTATTAAATACTGCTCTGTGTAAAGTAATGATTTTTGCTAGTATTACTTCATCATTTAGTGACTAACAAGAAGGAACATGGTTATAGCTTTGTTAATGCATTTGTCATCCACTAAATTGTGTGTGTGCGCCGAAGTCATATAGCTTACATATTAATATTGACGTTATATTGCTTGTGTATAGTGATAAAGTAGAGAATGAGAAAGCTGAACAAACACATGATTTATAATTTGTAGTGGAGCAGAGTGCTGTGTATTAGATCTTTAAAAAAGTAAAGTAAAGTTTGAAATTTTGTACGGTATGACTATACATTTATATTTTGAAATGTTAGTTGAGGGTAGGTTTTGGAAAATAGTTGTACATTTTTACACACAGGATGCAATACCTGTTAATTTTTTAATTAGCAATTACTAGTTCAGAAGTAAGAACTATGGCAAAAAGCAATAATTTTGCTATAATAAAATATATAAATTGCTAATGAAAAAAATCCTTGTAGTAGACCAAAGCACGACACTAATTTATTTGTATGCACTTTAAATAAGGAAGTATGTGTAATTTGCAGACCTATTACTCTATAAATTTGATAAGATAGAGAATCAATGAGCTGGAGAGAAAAGCTCACAATAAATTATCTGTGCTGTGTATGTTTGGAAAGGGTGTGAAAAGCGATGCTTAAGAAAGTCGTGTGCCAAGAAGGATAGATAATAAACTGATGCCTTTCATGTTCAAGTTGTTTATTCTTAAATTTAGGTATCACCACTAGGTCAGAATCTACATAGTTGTGAAAATAAGAAAAATGAAGTAAACTTGAGCTGCTTATAGCAGAATTGATTTATTAATGTATTGAACATTTTCACTGATTGTTTACTTTGCTTATTTTCTGTATGCTTGCTACTTACTATACTACTATTTGTACTTAAAAGCACAGTCTCTGTATGTTTCAAGACAAGTCTCCTGAAGAAAAAGTAATTATTTTGCTTTATTTTTTCTGAATGATCACTCTGTCTCTAAGTTTGAACAACCTTGGATTGAGAATATACAAAGTCACGCAATTGGGTTCTGCTGTGTTATATGTTGTTTTGCACAACATAAATAAATAAATAAATAAATAAATAAATAAATAAATAAAGCAAGCTTGAATACATGTGTTTAGAGAAATTATATATTTTTTCAAACATACTAGCATGAATCCTCTTAAATCAAGTGTTGAGAATGCATGTATTTTATTTTGATACAATAGGCCCAGATAAGAAATATAAGCTTTATTTTCAAAAAGTTGAAATAGATGTCCTTTTTATAAGAGGCCATTTGACTTACCAAAAGCTTGGAATGTTGAAAAGCATTCATGACCCACATGTGAAGAGTAATGGCTTACTTTACGACTCTGAATAATTTATTGGCCTGGGATGTTTGTCACATTTGCATAATTTCCAGATAGATCCTAACTCATCTTCATTATCTGGAAAGTTCCTGTAGTAATGACTGGTAAATAGAAAGGGAAATGGATAAATTAGCATGGGCATAGTTAAGAGACAGGGTTTCCCTACTGAGTAGGCAGATAGTGTTTCTACTGTGGTTATAATTTCACAGGCTCTAAGTGTAGCTAATAAGAGGGAACAATTCCTCTGACTTCCATTTGGTATTTTGTTTGCATCTTAACTGTTTTAGAGAGTTGATGAGCACAACTGAAGAACTCAATCATGCTGTTGACATTACTGATAACATACTTGTTTAGGGAGTCATCTGAAAAGAATATAAGAGGATACTGATCTACTTACTGAATAGACTGAGGCAATACATCTTTAAACTGAACAAGAACAGAACTACAGAACTGAGATATATGATTTATATTTTCATCTCAGAAGATTTTAAAGCATATGAAGAAAGAGTCTAGTCTGTCATACATTTACCACAAACAGAGGATAAACAAAGATTTATAAGATTTCTAGGTATGCTGCAGCATCTTTTGAAGCAGTATGAATTTGTACGAGAAAGAACACTGAGAAAATTACTGGAATAATATGTGGCAATGTATATAGTGTGTGGAGCTTGAAAACTTTTTTTATACTGCTTAAGTCTTTTTTTATCAGACTACCATGTTCAAGTAAATGTGCCAGTTACATTACAAGTTTATAGACCAATAAGAATGGCACTGATGCAGTGAGTTTCCAATAAAAGGAACTAATAGTATAAGGAACATAATGTTCAATATCATTTATTCATCTGCAAGCAGTTACTTTTCAATATGAGCATATTTCCTCTAGAAGTATTTGCCAGAGAAAGTTGATTAGTACCATTATTGAGAAAGTCTAAGTTCAAAGTTACTATAGGCCATTATGGAGTATTTTAAAGAACATTTTACACAATACGCTACCAAGGCTGAAACGTCTGAAGAAAAATAAGTGGAAAGTGAGGTATGAGCAAATTGGCCAGATGCTTATTTTCACCAAATTCTGCTGTAGTTAAAATAGGATCTACTGGGAGATTAACTGCAAGTTTAAAATCTTGTACCATAATTACGCATGTGAGAAAAAAGCTTAAAGAATTTTAGATATAGTGAGAAAGATCTGGGATATAAAAGGGTAAAAGAAGTATTTGTGACTGGTTAGCCAGAATAAAAATGTGGCATTCAAAAAAATCATTACTTATTGTCAAACAGGAGTTAAGGCATCAATTGTGGGCAAGCGACACCAGCAAAACACAAGAAAGTTTGTGTGAAGTTGAGCAGCTGAAGTGTGTTGTTAGTGGTGTGATAATAGATATGGAGGCCTATATATGTGTAATTGTACACAGTTGTCACTGTGACACTATCTTTGTGTCAGATCTGCTATGTTCTGCCATATTTCCTGTGTGCATTCACTATATACTCAGCATTCCATATAGGATGTGATTTTCACACACAGTGATTTTTGCTTTTGCTAATTAACCTTCAGACATGTCCTTTCATGCAGTATTGTGTGCAAATTTTATTTGTATTTTCTGGTTTAGGTTTCTTTTTTTTGTTTGTGTTTATCTATATACACACACCATTTGTTGATGATTTGAGTAATTAAATGCTGCCATGGGCATGCATAATATTTTGAGTCTGTCTGCCATTGTTTTTTGTTTGGCCTGCATTCAGTATTGTAAGTGTAGCTGTATTGGAGTGGTACTTCAGACTTAGTGGTGCTATTATTGTTTTATGGGCATTAACCTAAAGGCCCAATGCCTAAGAAAAGTTCTATAGACAGCCTGTTGGTTTAAGGAATGTTCTTAAATGTGTATGGAATATGGTACAATGATTTGTGATCTAACTTAATATAACATTTTTGTTGTCTCCAGCTGTGATTTCAGCAGATGTTACATGAATAAATATGCATTTCTCAAAAGGATCTACGGTTAATATAGTCAAATAAGGAGACAGTTGGCAGACATGTTTTGTACTCATTTGTGAATTAAAAGAGGTAGACAAATTCCTTTTCTGAGGATATGTGCTATAGGCTTTTTATATGAGCTGATTTGCCCAGTGTCATGTTTCTGTATAACTTTCCAGACCTGATTGCATAGCTTTATGTGAGTCTAGCATAACTGAGGCTTGTGAAATCATCTGTAATATGGCTAACTAGGTTATGCTATACCAGTGTTTTGTGTCTATACTCCATTATTTTTTGACTTGGTCCAAGTTAAATATGATTTCAAGGCAAGTTACGTCTCCTGTATGTTCGCTTCCTAATACCCTGCCTTGCTTGAGAACAGTTAAATGGCTTACTGTGGCTATGGATTCTGCCTTTATGAATTGTTTACCTGTTTCCTCTGGGACTCTATTATGGATTTTTTGATGGTTGCTGTCCTGTTGAGATTCCATTATGCATTTGGTCAGTGCTGTCCTGACTTGTCACTCACATGCTTACTCACATTCACTGTGCTGTCTTACTTCCACTGTTATTCTTGTCTTCAGTTACCCACAGATTCATTTGCTCAATGCATGCATTTGCTTTCATGTACTTTCACTCTTGTACACACTCGCCCATCCATTCATTTACCATTCATATTCATGCAAGTCGGCACTACATGCTCATATATGTTGCTGTTCAGCATTTCCACTCTTGACAGTAATGCAGGTTAGCCAATAATTTTACCTGGACTATTTCTGAGGCGTTTCTCAAAAATGACTCTACTGCACTCTGCAACCTTATTTCCAGATATTTCATTAAATCCAATTTTTCTCATCTTTCAAATATCATACAACCAAAAATGATACTTTCTTAGCCACTCTGTTGGCATAGATAGATAAAGCCCTGACTCTGGCACCCCAGTTGACCTGGGTTTGAATAGCGACTTGGGTGACTGACAGAGCATCGGGGAGGGATTAGCCTGCCCAACCCAGGGGATGAGCCGTTATCTGGTCATTTCCTGTGGTGATCCATGATGGTGACCGAGGATGCTGTGCTTGGGGGAATTGTCCAAGGAGGAGCAAAGGGTGGTGGATATGGCTGAGCTGATGATATGGTTGTGTAATATGCCACATGCTCCTATTTCACACTCAACCCTCAGATGTAATAACAAAGACAGCAATGGGAGGGAATAGGTAACAATGTAGGCCCAAGTGTAACATCTCCAGCTGATGATAATAGCCAAAACCACCAAGATGCCCTTAGTTTCTGTGACTAGCCCCAGCTGCATATGGATAAGTCCAGGCAGAAATGGAGAAGCTGGCAGACCCAGCATGGGTGTGAACAATAGGTAGGTATACCAGAGTATGATGACAGGGAGCAAAAAGTGCTCAATACATTCTATTTTCTTGGCTTGCCATCCATTCTACTTAAATACTGGCACATCTGCTATACCTGCTGGATCATCTCAGTTGCCTTATCATGTGTCTTGTTCATTGGCTGGTTGGTTGGTTCCTACTAAGTTTACAGCCAAGAGAAAGACCGTCAAGAAGCTCAGCCATATTACCCTGTAGTGGTGGGAATCTAGCACTTTCCCATTAAATAGACTTTCTCCACATATTCCTGGTGAAAATTTACAATGAGCCATCTAGTTATCCAGACTAGTTTTAAAAGGTGCCAAGGAAGTCCTCTGCTTGATAGGTAAGGACATCCTGTCCAGAAATGGGGTATGCTTTGGATCTGGTATCAGTCACATCATCTGGTCATGTTGATGTGATAGTGTAGAGGTTTAGGTGTCTAAAACTGGTGTTTTTTTACCACTTTTATTATTTAAGTGAAGGAGTTTAAAGAGTGCTGTGTCATTCAGAGCACAGAAAGCTGAGCAGAGATCACTCTTCAGGAGTTTGTATGACACTAACAGAGCTACAGAGCTTTTAGTATTTCAGAGTAACTAAGGGTTCTAAGACTGGAGGGTCTATAATACATGAACGAATGTTTAGGTGAGCGAACACAAACATCGACCACATAATATCAAACCCCACAACAGCGAATGCCACTGGTAAACAGAACTGTCGGCCACCAAAAAAAAAAAAAAAAAAGTTTACAGCCAAACTAAGTGGGGGGGGGGGCTGTGCCCCCCACATCCTCCATAACTAAATATACCAATTCCAAGATTGCCCAATAGTGAAGAAAATGGCAAAGCACAGCGAACGGCCAAGGGAAATTTTTCCTGCTTTAATTTGGCCATTCACTGTTTTTTGCATTCGATGTTATGTGGTCGATATTTAGGTGTTCGCTCACCTAAGCATTCGACCATGCAATACAGACCCAGACTGGAGATATTTTTGGTGGGGAAACATTGAGGTCTTTGGCTTACTTGATTGGTGAGGTTCATACTAAATGGTGCATTGCATTCAGTTATTGGTGTGACAAGGTATGAACAAAGTGGGATTGTAACTTAATTCGAACTTGAGGAGATGCTAGAAAAGATAAGCAGAGTGAGGTAGAAAGATTTTTCAACCAGCGCAACGACATGGTGGTCTAAGGAGAGTCTTGTCAACACATGTACCTAGGCCCTCGATGATAAATTTAAGCAGAAAGCCATCTATATAGTAAGCAACAGTGATGGTAGATTTACCAAAAGAAAATACACTGCATTTCTTACTGTTGAGGATTCTCCAATGCTTAACACACCAAGCATTTGTGTGGGACAGCTCTTGCTACAGAATTTGAATATTAGAATGGGATTTGATAACTATCATCAATTTGCAATCAGTAGTAAACTTGGTTAGCCATAGTCCTTTGCTATTGGCTTTTACGTCACAGGCATACACACCAAAGAGGATGGAATCCAGGACAGCGCTCAGAGATATCACTGGTGACATTTTTTCTCTCTAGCGCTAAGATCCCCAACCTTAACAGTATCAGTTCACCAGAAAGCCAGTTACAGTCCCGAGTATGGATTAGTGCTGACTTGGGAGAATTTGCCAATAACTCCAGAATGCAAGATAGTGACAAAGGCTTGGCAATGTCCAGTTATGCAATGTGGACTATGTCTCTTATCGATATTCAGAGTAACCATTTTAAAGAACTCAACCAGGTTGTGTAGACATGATCTGCCTTTTACAAACCAAACTGGTGTGTATACAGGGTATTCAGGGTCACCTATATAATATTTTATTAGTTTAGCTATAATACATTTCACAGCCTTAAACATTAGTCAGACTAATAGGCCTATAATTGCCAGGGTCAGTAGATAATCCACATTTAAGCAAAGTCACTGCAACTTCCATTCTCCATAGCTCAAGGACATAACCAGAGGAGGGATTCAGGTTGAAGAGTTGATGGATGAATTTTGCTGAGTAGGACTTAATGCTTTTCAAAAGACATACACGGATAGGGTCTATATTAGCAGAGTGAAAACTGTACTGAGCAAATCTCAGTTGAGCGACACCAGAAGTGTGAAAATCGCAAATATTGCAAGAGTGAACACACATCACCATAGGGAATTCTTCCCTTTACTTTAGTGTAGTGCGATCTCGGAGTTAGTATATTTAAGTAGCGGGGGTGTGGGGAGTGCAGGGGGGCTTGCCCCCCTGCATAAAACACTTAGTGACAGTTTACATGTTTTAGTTGTTTATCAGATTCGAAATTTGCGGTTTTCACACATTTGGTGTCGCTCAGCTGAGATTCGCTCAGTACAGTTTTCGCTCTGCTAATATAGACCTCATGGATATTGTAAGGACCCATAGTAGTAGTAGTATTTCTTGAATGTGGAATGTGCAAGAAGGACTTTTTCCAACTGAGGAGTGGTGTGCAAACTACCTTGTATTGGCTGTTCTTAATCATTTATTACAGACCTGCAGTAACATTTGCTTTCCTAATTTTTACTGATCAAGATCAATTCCAGTTTCACCACAACTTGTTTCACTATATTCTCTGTTCTTGGTTTAAGCTAATCCCATGGTTCAGTGTTGACTTCTACATTTCTAAGCATCCTTCTGTACTGAGCTGTCTTTGCTCTTTCTTACTTAGTATCTATATCACTTTCCTTCACTTTAAGAAAGCAAGGAGTCTTGTTCTTTCTCCTTTTTTCGTTTTGTATTTAAATGACATTTGTATTAATGGCTACATCTTTAGTTGGCACCACAGTCCAATGCTCAAGTGTTATTTTCCACACCCTATACTCCTAATGATCTAGGAACACTGGTTTACAGTAATCACTGAAGTGAAGTCCCAATTATTTAGGTTTTGCATCCATCTCATATTCTGAATCAGGCCCTGATTTGATCACAAATGTCAATTAGTTAGCCTCATCATTTCATACTCTGAAGTTGTGGCAGGCAGCAGTAATGAGAAACTAATATATTTTACAAACATTTGGCAGAAATAATGTAACACAGAAGGTATCAACGCTGAAATGCTCAAAGAATTACAGTGACTAAGAAAGCAATATAAAGGTTATATATGGAAATAGAAGGCCACATAAAATATGTAATGTATCAAAAGTAGCAAAGGTCATTTATAAACATGAGAGACTTGTCTGTGTAAATCAAACCAGACCTTCTCATCTAATATTTAATTATTTGTGAGGTAAAAAAAAATATTTCTTTGAAATTAAAAAGAGTTCGTGTCTAAGAAGAATTTGTGAGTTCATGAAATGCACTTTTGTTGGAACGCATCAACAACAACAGCAGCCACCCCCTTTTTTCCCATTTTCTCCATGGGATCACAGTATTGTATCAGCTGCTGCCATCTCCCATGATTCAATGCTACTCTCCTACCTTCTTTGATTTACAAATCTTCTCTCAGACGATCCATCCATTTGCTGGATGCCATCTTTCCTCTTGCCTTCTTCCTGTCTGTCCCAAATGTTCCTCACCAGATTATAGTCTGCTTTTCTTCACACGTGTTTGGTCTACCATATTTTCTTTTTGAGTTTCTCTGCAATTGGAGATACTTGGCCTTCTGGTCTGATGCCTTCATTTCTAACTGTGTCCCAAAATGTGTATCCTACCACTCATCTCAAGCACTTCATCTCCATCACTTCTAGCTTACTCATCTGCTGTGCCTTCATTGTCCAGGGATTTCTATCATACAGTAGTACTGGTCGCACCGCTGTTTTGTACACCTTTCTTTTCAGCTTCTTTTGCATTCTTCTGTCATACAGTACCTCCTGACACACACTGCCATTTGGCGGCAGCCCCTCTTGTTCTAGCTTTCACCTTCTCATTCAGACTTCCCTTCTTCTCAACCATCCCTCCCAGGTATTTGAAGCTGTTAACCTGTTCCACTATCTTCCCTTCTATTTCAGTTCTCAGCTTCTTCCAATTTTACCCATTTGCTGCCATTACCATTGTCATATCTGTACTCAGTTTTATCCTGTGCAGCTTGAGTTTTACATTGAGGTTTACATTGCATTCCCCTATCCTTTGCTGAAGTTCTTGTTCAGAGCCTGCCTGTAATGCCACATCATCTGCATACAGCACCTTTCTAGATCTGTCCCCTTCTACTTATTTGTTAATGTAGTCCATCACTAGTAAAAGCAGCAGTGGGTCCAGAGCTGAACTCTGATGCACACCCACTCCCACTAGGAACCTCTCTTGTAGTCGAAACACTGTTCATGCTTCTTCCATTGGGTCCTTGAAAATAGCCTGCATTAATTCTATGTATATTTCATGGACACTGAACCCTCAAATGACTGCTCTAATCAGTTTTCTCATGGCTTTGTCATATGCTTTCTCCAAGTCTAGGAATGCCCAGTTTGACAATCTCTTCATTTCTAGCTTATCAACTCTCTCTTTCACTGCCAACATTGTCTTGGTTGTGCTACATCCTGATCTGAATCTGAACTTCTCATCTCCCTTCTTACATTCTACTATTCTGTATATTCTGTTATCAAGCGCCGTCTCCAGAACTTTCATGCACTGAGGTAGGAGTTTGATACCTCTATACTGCCACAGTTATGAATGCCCCCTTTGTTTTGGGACACTGGCACTAGTATGCTTACTCTCCAGTCATCTGGGATATACCTCTCTCACCACAAAGCTATGATTACCCTTAGAAACTATTTATCCCTAACTCACCCACCATTTTGATCATATCTGACATGAACTCGTCTGAGCATGCTGCTTTCCCTGATGCTGTTTTCTTTAGTGCTATTCTTACTACTTCTAGGGTGGACTCTTCATCTTTCACTGTAGGCTTTGTCTGGATCAATACATCTTCTGTGGAACTTTCTTTTTTCAGAAGCTGCTGGAAGTACTCCTTCCATCTGCCTTTGATGTCCTGTTGACCGATGAGCAAGTATTGCTGTCATCCCTTATGAAGGATGTCTCATGACTGTCTTCTTTATCTTTCTGTCTTTGTCTTGCAACCTGATAGAGTTTTCTCTGTGTCATCTACAGAGTCACTTTTCAGATGCTGGTAGACTGCCTCTGATGCCTTGTTCTTATCTATTGCAACTGCTGTCTTAGCTCTGTGTTAGCCAATCAGTATTCCTTATTAGCCTGGTCAGTCTTTTCTAAGACAACCCCCCCCCCCCCCCCCACACACACACATACACACACACACACATTTCTTCCTGCAGTTCTCCTTTTTTTATGACTTCCTGGATCTCTGCATTCTACCACCAGCTTTTCTTATGTTCCTTGCTTCTATATCCAGCTCAGTTGCATATCTGATCTATAGTCTTTACACCTGCTGTTTTGAGGTGCAGCTATTCTTCATGTCCACCTATTTCTTCTTATTCTTGAGATACTAAAGCCCTGAATATTTCCTTGAACTGTTGTGCTCTCTCTTCAGTCAAGTTATAGGTCCTCAGCTTACTGACTGATGAGCCTTCTCTGACCATTGCTCGCAGGTGATTGTGGCAATCAGTGGTTAATGCTGTGGGCAGACTGTTTCAATGGGGATGACTAGCACATACTCTCAATCTGTAAGATCAAGAAATCTGGACAAAGCCAAAAATAATGGGGGACAAAGGCCCAAAATCAGGGACAGATTCTAAATATTGCTCTTACAAACTTAGAAAGTTTATACAATAACAGGTTTTGCATTAATGTGCATTTTCTGAATGTTATGAATTCTAAAACTCATATGTATGTCATTATTTAGTCACTTCAATAGTCAGTGATTTGCCAGAAAAATCACAAATTTAATAAGGACAGATCAAAAACAGGAGATAAAAAAATCAAGTCTGTAAAAATCTGGACAGCTGAGAGGTATGAATTTGTAATCACTGATTCTACCCCAATGCCCTTTCCTTACTAGGAGAAGTCAACCAGAGATGCATGCTAGCCACTGTTACCTGTCATCCTGACTGTCTTTCTTGCTGAACAATGTGTTGGCCACCAGCAAGCCATGCCAGACATAAGTCTAGAATGGCCTTTCCTTTATTTCTGTTTCTCCACCCATGTGGATCCAGATAATCCTCATATCCTGTTCTGTCTGTATTGACATGTGCATTCCGGGTCGCCATTATCAACCTCAGCTCATCTTGTCCTACTTTATCTAGCCAGTCCTTCAGCTCCTGCCTAAATGCATTCTTTTCCATTCTATCACAACATTGCTATGCAGCATAGGCTGAGATTATGAATACTGCCCTGTCCTTACACTGCAGTCGGATCGCCATGAATCTGTCACTAATTCTGATGACATACCTCACTGCCTTCTGAAGTCTCTACCATATAACAAATCCTCCACCATTTCTAGTCTATCCTCCTTCTGAATAGTAGACAGTGGATGTGACTTTGCAGGACTGCCCTTCCATCTTGACTCCTGGATACAAAGAAAGTTCAGCCTCCTTCTAACCATCATATCCACTTTTGAGCATAACAATCATTAGTTCATTTTTAGCACGTTGAGTGTTTTTTAGATCCAGCTATCACTCAACAAAGCTATTCCAGGCAACAGAACACCAGCAGTAGAGTAGTTTATTAAGCTAGGACTGCTGGGCTTTATGGTGGGCAAACACTGTCCAGTAAGGACACAATCCTGTCCTATTATTAGCCTGGGTCCCTGGTATAGGTCAGAGTAGGCTTGGTCTTCAACCTACTTATCACCAGCATATACCTGTGCCCATTTTGGGTGACATCAACAGAACAAAATCACCTACAACCAGAGTGTGAGTAGCCCTGACAATGTGTACAGTTCTCCTGTCTAGAGGATACTGCACACCACAGCTGATGCCCAAAGCAGTTAGTTTAAACAACTCTTCGCTCAAATGGCAGCATCTAACATCTGTACTGCTGCCCACAACTCCATTCTTAGGTGAATTTTAGTGGAAACACATGTTTTTGGGAGATGGGTGTAACCCCACAGTTAGACAAGGAGAAAACAGACAGGCTGCATACAGGCATTGGCTAAAGGTCAAGACCAAACCTTGTACCTTATGCATGGGAAGCAAAGACCCTAACCATTATGTCAATTATGTCTTTTGATGGAAGCCATTCCAATGAACAGCCTAGAATAAGTACCCAGTACACTGAAATTTATTAAAAAAACTTTTTTGAAGGGTTTAAAGCCTCCCTTTACCCCCTCCATAATATGACATCTATAAATACAGTAATTGTGAGATTCAGAATGACAGGGAAGAGAGATATTGCACTACAACACTATTATATATAATTATAAATACCAATAGCACAAAAGCAAGTCATAATATCAATAACATATTAAGTGGATAGAAAGCCCTGACAGCCCCCCACAGTTCTAAATATACTAACATCCAGATCACATTACACTGTAGTAAAGGAACGTTTCCTTAAATAACTTTTCAAGAAAATGTACACCTGTTGAAAAAAACAAACCTAATAAAATTGGTCAATGAGATGGGTTTCATTGAAATGCATGGAACCTTTTTTGTATAGCAGTTTGAAACTTATGGTTAACAGCTATTATTAGAGCATAGCCATAAATCCTTTACATTAGAACACTTTTCACATAAAAAGCAGATCCCTGATTGCAAAGAGTAAACAACCAAGTGAAAGCAGCTTCATGAATCATAAAAGTAAACAGTTTGTACCATCATTTCCATGACAACAGCTAGTCCAATGGCAGAGCAGTATAATACCCATATGAACTGTTGGAGCCATAGTGAAATAAATCACAGAACTAGTAAAGGAAGTTACTGATGAACATTTCTCAGCCTCCTTATTGGAGGGTTTCAAATGTACAGCTTGGAACTAGTGGATGGTATGGCAAACCCTGTGCAACAGGTGCCGTAAGAAAGACTTGCATACGTACTCAGGCCAAAAGCAGATGAAAGTTAATAGATTAGGAGGGAAATGGCCTCATGTCAACAGAAAATTAACTAACTCCTTACCTATCAAAGAAAATAGAGCACTATACTACTCGAAACATACACAGACTCTCACACACACACTACTAAAAGCATCCCACACTATTGCAAAGCTGTATTAATACTAACTCCAAGACAACCAAATCTTGGAGGAAGAACTTTCTTATCATGTGTCAGAAGTTTATGAGTTTACACTGATGTATCAGGAGTCAGTGATAGATTCATTTCTATAAAGCTGTGCTCTCATATTATGACCCTCATCTGATCTTGCAGATGTAGGTAGTTGTACTGTTGGAGTAAGAAATAAGAAATGTGCAAATGTTTACCAGCTTTAAGAGATTGCAATAACAGAGGATATTACATTCAAATAGCCCTTATCATTAAAGTAATAAGAAATGGTTATCATGAGGATCAAGTAGTAGTTTCTGCAGCGACAAATCTAGAATTAAATGTATCCATATTTTGGTTTATGATCTCAGATTGGCAACGTCATATGGTCTGTTAAAAGGAGTAGTTACAATTTCCATTTATTTCTGAGTGGAAAATCTGAGTGTATGTGTGTGTGTGTGTGTGTGTGTGGTAAAGTGATATCCAGGGAATCGCATTAACTGATGATATACATATACCAGCACAGAAGTCAGTCAAGCAGAAAGTCTTGCAAATTATATCAGTTCTGTTAAATGAATATCTTGATTAGATCAGAAAGCAATAAAGAATGGCACAGAACCATGTTGAAGGCATGCTTGAATAAATAAACATAAATATGGAAAGACAAATGGAGACTGCCATAATAAAGATGGGATTTGATGAAAATGCTGACAGGCAGCTCTTATCTGGGTTGTTTCTCAGTGATTTTGCCTAACAAATGTACTGCAAAGCAAAGGGGGAAAGGCAGAGGCAGTGTGTCAGTTTTATGCTGTTGTGGGAGAGCATTAATCAGATCAATTTTAGCATCAGTGTTCTCCATAACGGTAGCAGGGTTAAGAAGGAAGCATTTAAAAGGTTTTCTTCTTGCTGTGAATTTTCATCCAGAATGTGTTAGTCACATTCTTTTTACAGGGTAATGTTGACGCAGAAATGAGTTCTCCTTAGAAGTCTCTCTTTGTGATCTGTCATGGTGAAACATGTTCTGATCTGGCTAGGGATTAGGAATTTCTTTGCAATAGTAGAATTAGTGCAGACTATGTACAAGGACCCAACAACACAAATACAAACAGTGCTCAGACTCAGAGAGATTTCTAGTGACCTTGAAACTGATTATAAATAACTAGGGGTACAGACTTACACCCCTCCAGCCTAATAGTATTTTCTGATTCCTGCAGTATTGCATCTAGGATATCTCAGTACACATTTCCATCTTCCTTGAATCAAGCCAATATTGGTTCTTTAAACTCATGGTAGCATTCCCTATATCTGTCTAATTTTTTAAAATATACAAATGTATTTAAATAATTGAAGTCTAGTTCTTGTAGGAAGTTTTCAAAATTTATCATAAGAATTTAATAATTCTGACTAGAGTTTGCTGCAGTCATTTAATAAGTCAGAATCAGCAGAATTAAACTCAAAATGAAACATACAGTTTACTATATCATTTATTAGTACAACTGTAACCATGATGACTCAATTATCAATTTACAATATCAGTTATACATGGCAAATGCTATGCTTAACAATCCCAATGCACTGCTAGTGGAAGTGTTAAGCCAAGAGCCACAGACAAATGCACATGTACCTCTCAACCTCTTAGCCCAAGAAATCTAGACAAAGCCCATCATAATGGGGGGACACAGGCCCAAAAATAGAGTCAGATTTTAAATATTGATCTTACAAACATAGAGAGTAGCTAAAATAACATGATTTGTGTTAGTATACATTTTCTGAAGGATATGAAGTCTAAAACTCAAATGTACAGCATTATTTAGTGATTTCAATCATCAGATCTTCCCAGTGATTTGCCAGGAAAAAACACAAATTTATGAGTAACAGACCAAAAGTATGAAGCAAAAATCTGGACAGTTGAGAGGCATGAATGTCATTATCATCAGTTGTGCATTAGAAATGTCTATTACACATTCCAGGAATACCTTGTTAAATTTATGAAATGAGTAAAGCAGACTCTGCTAGTGTATACCTAACAACCCTTGAGGTTGCTGTTTAATGGCAAGCTTTCATAATACATTATTATGTTATTATTGTGTCAGCGATTGGTCTATATTTTCCACTGCTTTCCTTCTATAATCATATCATTTTAATATACAAAGTAATCAGTTTTGTGTGCCAGCCACAAAAAAAGAAAACGTTCAGACATTTAAGACTTAAATCTGCAAATGAAATATTATGATGAACAGGTTAAATCCTGTGTTATTTGCCACTGTTTCTATATTATGCATCCCAGTTATTCACATTTGGGGTAATATATAATTATTGATCATGGGGTGGGTAAGGCCTATCTGTAACCAAATGCAAGAGGTTAATTTGAGCACAAAAAGGGAAACTGGCTAGGCTTAAAATGGCCTGCAAGGGCAGCTAGCCTAGTACTTAACTATGAACCTACGCATAAAACGTTCCACAAAATGAACTTAATGAAATTCATTTACATGGCTAGTGTAACAGAATGAAAGGTGAATCAGGGTTCTTGTTATATGTTCAAGGATGGTAACTGCAATTCTCATAATGCAAGAAATGTGATTAAGTGGAAATATATGCTAACTATACAAGTTCTGTATTTTGGAGTATTTCCTTTTCTCCTAGGTTCTGTGATATCATAGTTAAAAGTAAAGAGGGTGCAACCCTCCATATCAGGGGCAAATGGGGCTTGTCCCTTACAACTAGGTAGGTACTAGGCCATCTGCTCGATGGCATTTATAAGCCTTGCCAGAGTGTGTCAGCTTTCACCGCCCCATTGATTAATTAACTGAGCCTCTGTCAAGAAGATCCAAAGAAGTGATCCCTGGGGTGTATTTTCTGTTACCCATCCACTCATCAAGGTTTCTCTTGAAGAGTGTTAGTGAGGGGCTCTGCCTAATGTAGTTAGGAATTTTGTTCCAAAGCATGGGGAGTCTCTGTGTCAGGAATCTTTCCCTCCAGCATGTTCTATTTATTGTTGTGGCGAGGTTTAGGTCACTAGAGCGAGTGGCTCACAGTGACTTGGATTTCTTTAGGTGGAGCATGTCCATCAATTCTGAGTTGGACATGGCTTTGTAAGTCAGGCAGAGATCACCTCTGAGTAAGCGATATGCCACTGAGTACAGCTGGAGTTTTTCCAGTCGGGCTGCATAGGACATATGTTTGAGACCAGTAATCCTCTTGGTGAGGTACTTTTGTGGTCTTTCCAGCTGTTGGAAGTGTCTTGTGAGGTACATCCCAAACGTGGCATTGTACTCTATGATGGGTCTGATGAGTGACGAGTAGAGGGGCACTATAACCTCTTTATTTCTAGATGCAAATCCTTTAGTAATTAGATGGGCTACATAGAAGGATTTCCTAACTACTTTGGCAATATGATTGTCAAAGGAGAGATTACTATCTACCTGGGTCCCCAGACCTCTTATTACCTCTTCTGTATTAAGGGGGCTGCCACCTATGTGGTAATTCATGGGTGTTTTGTTTTTCCCAAACGGGATGACTATGCATTTTTTGGCATTTAGCTTGAGACCATGACTTTGACACCAGGTGTCTGTCTCAGTAAGGCCCTTTCAGAGAATGTCTGTCAGTCGGAGAGTCAATTATGGCTCCCAGTTTGCAGTCCTCAGTGAACTTGGTTAGCCATAGTCCTCCTCTGTTTGCCTGTACTTCTGAGAAGTATATGCCAAACAGTAGGGGTCCCAGGACCGAGCCTTGTGGGACACCACTTGTGACTGGTTTAGAGTCAGACCTGGAGCCCACTATTCTTACCGTGTGAGTTCTGTCTGTAAGCCAGTTGGCAACCCATCTCATGACGTAGGGGTTTATGTTCAGGCTGGTGAGTTTTTCTATAATTCCTGAGTGAGGAATGGTGTCAAAAGCCTTGGTGAGGTCAAGGTAGGCTGTGTGAACTACCTTCCCCTCATCTATGGCCTTGGTGACTGTCTCAAAGAATTCAACCAGGTTTAGTAGGCATGATCTGCCCTTAACAAAGCCGAACTGGGTTGGGTCAAATGTTTGGAGGTTCCCAATGTCTTAGTTAATAAGTTCCATGATGATGCGCTCCATAGCCTTGTAGACCAGGCAAGTCAGGCTTATGGGGAGATAGTTACCAGGGTCAGTTGTGGCCCCTCCTTTGTGGAGCGGAATAATCGTTGCTGTGTGCCATTCTATGGGCATGTAGCCTTTGGAGAGGCTGAGGTTGAAAAATGTCTTTAGGTGGGGGGTTAGTTCGTTCTGTAGTTTGTGCAAGACGCAGCCTGGGACACCATCTGGCCCCATTGATGCTGTGCTTTTGGCTTCTGAAAGGGCTGTTTTCACCTGTGCATCTATGACTTCTGGGACACTACACTTTTCCGGTATTGTTGTGGGCTCATTTGGGGGTGAGAGGGGGGGTGAAGTTTGCACTGAATCTATCTGCCAGGATGTTGGCAATATCAGTGGGTTCAGTATATTTCTGTTATTTTGCACTAGCTCAGAACATATCTGCGAGTTGCCACTTAGATTCCTGACATAGCTAAAGAAGGCTTTGTTGTTCTCTTTTGAATCCTTGTCTATTTCTCTTTCGAAGTTAGCCTTGGAGGATTTTATGAGGGACCTTAGTTTCTTACTGATACTGATCAGGAATGTCTTTCCTTCTTGGTTTTTGCTTTTTTTCTGAACTAGTTTCCTCCTTCTATTGTATAGCCTGTTTATGGCAGGGGTCCACCAGACTGGTTTCCTTCTCTTAGGGAAGTGAGTCTTGGTTTTGCTAGGGATGGCACAATCCATGCATCCTTGTAGGTGCTCATAGATTGCATTTGTAAAGGTTTCTGCATCTTGCGCAGCATTATCCTTTGGCGTGGGGGCTGTGAAACTTACCACCTCTGTCTGAAGTTTGCTTTAGAAAAGTTTTTTACTGTGGTTTCCTTAATTGGGGGTGGTGGTGGGGTGTGGACATCCAGAATGATTAGTTTATGGTCTGATCTAACCAGTGATGGGTTGACCTCTGGTGTGGAACACCTGTTGCCCATGTTGGTGATGACCAGGTCCAATATGTTTTCACCTCTAGTAGGGGAGTTTACCAGCTGATCCAGGGCATTTGAGTTGATAAATTCCAGGAAGTGCTGGACCTGGGAGTTTGTACTTGAGTAATTTTCCCAGTTAACGATAGGGTAATTGAAATTGCCCAATATCTGGGTGTTTGGTAGGACCTTCATGTTTTCCAGTGTTGCCAGAAAGGCGGAGTGGTGGTCCTGGGTCATGGAGGGTGATCTGTAGCAGGCCACAATTTGCATTGCAGATATGCCTGATGTTAGTTGCACATGGATGATCTCAGATGCATCATGTTCCGTCACCAACCTGGAGTTGTAGGTATCCTTGACAAATATGGATACGCCCCCTCCTTGTGTGTTTCAGTCCATGTTCTCTGGCCGAAATGTGTGGTATGAGTTGTAGCCCGGTAGTGCTGGGATGATCTGTGGAGCCTTGAACCAGGTTTCACTTACTGCACAGATGTCGATGTTCTCCATACTGAGGAGTGCTTCGAGCGCATGCATTTTGAGATTTAAACTCCTGGTGTTGAGTAGCATAACCCTCATTTTTTTATTTGTACTGTTAAATGCATTAAATGTATTACAGTGACTTGTAAAAGTTCATTGCTAGTTCCATTAAATGGCATTAACCTTTCATAGCTTCAATCCTGAAATTATAGGCAGCCAATAAGGCAACAGTTGAAAACAAAAATAATTACAGGAAATAGCAATGACTTGAACATGTATGCCTCTGAAAAAGTGATGCCATATAATTCTTCAAAGTTAAAAGCTTTTTCTTTGATTTCCCTTTTGCAGTTTTAAGCCCCAGCTGCTAAACACTGCCTAAATGACTACTTGTAAAAAGCATTGCTGTAATCAAATTACAAAGAGTCATTACAATTATTAGGATTATTAATATGTAGCTATGACCTTAATTTTAGTGAGTGTTAGACGACATGGAAACAATTTCTATGAAATCTTTCAGCAGTTTATTTTATGTTTAAATTAATTTAAAAGAAAAATAAGTAAATTGAAACTATTAAACCAAATTATAGGTTCTTCCTCTTTCTCATTTTTCTGGCTAAGAAGTGATAGTTTTTGGACTATTGTATACAAGGCTGAAAAACATTGAAAAGCTGTCTTACTTTTACTATATTACACATATTTGGAAAGCTGTCTCAATTAAGGCATGTTGTAGTCCTTTAACTTTATAGTACAGGGTTAATCTGGGGGGAAAAATAAAATATTTTAATGCTTCTAGAAAAAAGTTATATTTACAATCTGAAAAACCTTACAAGAGTTAATGAAAAATGTGTCCTCTTCCTAAATTTTAAGTGATTTGTATTGACATAGTGGATAACGATTTGCAAGTTTTAGACCCAAGTGTTTCACTTCAGACTTTATGATCATAACCAACTTAATATGTTCTTGATACATGAATGCCAAGAAACTCTCCTCAAGAATGAAGCTTGAAAACTGAATCTTAGCATCCTTGCTGAAAACACCAAACAAAGGGTTATATTCAATGGCGCAATCATAATACTTTGCAGTGCAGGGAGATGTATCTTCTCTTTGTATTACATGTAAGGGAAAAAAGTATGAGAGCATGAAGAGTTTTTATTGGCTTTTAAAACCTTTAAAAGTCAGTGAAGCACTTGTAGTGGTCAATGATACCAGGCAGAAAGTACATACCTGTCTTTGGAACTAATGGCTTTAAAATTTGTTTGACATTTTATTCTGTCACATATCTGTGTGGCCGAGTGAAGTTCTAATAGCTTATAAAAGCTGTTTTACTACTGTTATCAGCCAGACGTGTTTTCTGCTTGTCCCCTGATCTTAACATCACTTAGGTGTGCTTAACAAGCTTCTGTTAAGGACCCCTAACCTCAGTTAACACGGGGTCTCATTTTAGGGAATGATTAACAAGTTTTTCCTTTTTCCAGTTTTGGAACGTAATCACTATGATACATAAACTAGAAGTTTATACACATGGAGCACTGTGATTACACTTCAAAAAATCAAAAAAAGATAAACCTATCAAGTGCTTCTGTAGTACAAGGCCCAACTGTAATGACACTTTACAATTGTAACATACCCCAAAAGTACTGTTATGGTCAGGTCCCATGCCAGGGGATATCCTTCACTCTCCAACTGTCACTGAATATCTTGTCTTATATTTTCTCTCTTTCATTGAAGAAAATTATATCAATATTTAAAAACTGTCCCTGACTTTTCTCCAGTTATATTTACATGCTCTCTGTGCACGCACGAGCACTAGCTAAGTGCCGTACTGGCTTTCAGAGCTGGTAAAACACCTTGAGCTTTTTCCCTCTTTTTGTCAATGATTGTAACTTAATCTGAATATTGTTATGTGGAGCTTTCCCCCTGGGTTTTTGCTGAAAAAGGACCTGTGTCCAGTCAGACTTTCCTGGTAAACAAATGCAAAATAAAATAAACTGGCAGTGCATGTAATAGATAAAACTACATGCACTACACAGAGTTATGATCAGGTCTTAATGATCCTAACCTTATAATGTAGTCTCTACAAGGATATTAAGATTCAGCTCTTGAGCTTTGCTCTCAAGGTGAATTTCTTGGTATTCATGTCTCAAACACATAATATGATTACGACTGGAGACATGATCATAACCCTCTTTGTTATATATAAGTCAGTTCAGATTGCCCAAATCTAGATCTGATAAAAAGATATTTTTTAAGTCTGTACTGATAGTCAGCTTTTAGACTGATAAAAGAGTAATTGCATGACTAGCTAGTATGTTGTTAATGGCTTTGTTATAGTTAGTCATATTTTTGTGATCTTGCTTGTATGGGATTGTAGTATTACATTTAGTGATTATGATTTTTTTAAGTTCTAATATTTAAGGTAGTCCATTAGCAAATCCTTCATAAAATTCATTAAGCAGCCAAACATTTTATTATTGGGAAGCAATCAAATTAATTTTCTGATGTACAGTACAATACTGTATGACCGAGGTTTCTTAGTTCTTTAATACATGTATTCATAGACTTTGTAGATATTCCAATGCCATCAAGTGTTGTGACCATTTACAAGTCAGTACCCCACCTCAGGCTGCCCTTCCTTTTTCCAGTAAGGCCATACTGGTCAGTCCTCCTGTAAATTTTTGAATGTTCATCCCATCATTCAGATTATGTTTAACAATTCTGATTCACTGCTTACCATGCAGGGGATGTTTATTCCAGAGGTTTGAGAGGTGTTGGGTTACAAATGTGTTCTTCCACCATTTTGTAGTCATCTCAAGATTTAGGTCCCTGGTTCAAGAATTGGTGGGTTCATTGGACTTGAGAAGATACAGGAAGTTCAGGACAACCAGGTCTGTAATGGTGCAGTAACTGTGGCAATGAGCTCCCTCAAATGTCTATGGGACACCAAATAAAGGGATAGAGCCTACAGCCTTACTTGATAGCTAAGGGACTTTAGTTCTGTAATCTTTTTGATTAGGAGTCTTTGACGTCATTGCAGTTGCTTGATATCTTTCATGAGATAGATATTGAAGGGGCACAGTATTCAATAACTGGACTGATCGATGCTGAGTATTAGGGACTGCATATCTCTTTGAAAAATTACTATTTTCAAGTTTAATTAGATGTGCTTAAGAAAACTATTTCTTGACAACCATTGTCACATAAGTGACAAAAGCCAAGGAATTATCAACCCAGTTTCCTAGGTCACTGATTATAAGTTTGTTTTGTAGTGGTGTGCTGTCTGTACTGTACAATGAGGGGATGGGTTGTCCACCAAAAGTGATGCTACTCTTTTTAGTGTGTAGTTTGAGCACATTTTCAGTACATCAAGAGTTTAATAGGAAGAGTTTATGCTAGAGAGTGTGGGTATCAGTGACTTAACAGCAGCCCCCAGTTTGATATCATCTGCAAGACTCTGCTTATAAATTTGCAAAGTAAAGGCTAAGAAGGAGAGGTCCCAGCATCGAGATTTGAGGGGCACTACTGACTAGTTTCAAACATTTTGATAATGTACCTGTGCCTCACAGTGTGTGTGGGTTTTGTCTTTAAGCCAGTTTATTATCCATCTAAAAACCTCCAAGTTGATTTTTAACACATTTAGCTTCTGTATGATACCAGCATAGGTAATAGCATCAAAGGCCCTGACCAGGTCAATATTTCCCATATCTACTACATGGCTACCACTCCCCATTAAAATATGATTTTTGGATTCATTACACAGGTCTGCCCTTCACAAAGCCAAACTGTTGGTGGTCAATTCAAATACAATTCTTGATATCATAGTTTATGAGGTCAATTGTAATAAGTTGCATGGCTTTGCTGATAAAGCTTCTAAGACTGATCAGTAATAATCTGAGCTGATTGCAAGGCAACCCTTATGTTGGGATTCATGACTGCACTAGCCAACAGTGATAAAACTACTAATTAAAGTTAGGTTAAACAATTTAAGGAGTGGGCCTGCAAGGGTATGTTTAATGCTATTAATTAAGCAACCAAGTAAATTGTTATGTCCCATAGAGGAAGTATGCTTGGTCTTAGTTATCACATTCAGTAAGTGCTCTTTAGAGATAATTTGGGGACTAAAGGATCTGAGTACTTCAGAGCTTTAAATAGAAGACATGATTGTAAAATTGGCAACAGATTTATTTGCAAGGATTCTGGAATATCTATTGGGTCAGACTTGGATGTATCATTCTGAATAAGTTCAGGGTGATGTACGGTTTTGTTTCTTAATTCTCTAAAACAGCTAAAGTAGAATGTATAATTATCTTTGGCTTCAGACAGCCAACTTCATGGGCTCTTTTAATGGACCCGATAGTATTTTTTTATGCTTTTGAAAATTTTCTTAAGAAAAGGGGTTTTAGATCTGATATTTAATTTAAGGAGTTTCGTTTTTTTTTTCTTGTGAGGATTTATTTATGGTAGTAGATCACCAGGGCACTTGGTTCTGTTAAGGACTACTGTGCACAGCATTCCTTAGAGTAGCTTGCTGCAATATCAAGGTCATGGGTGGTGCAGTCAAAAGGGAATTTTTGGTATTTTATTATAGAGTAGGCTGAGGTTGTCACATTTTAGTCTTGAAATTCAATAACTTTTGCAGTAGGATGCTTGGAATTTTAAAGGAAAAGGTCAGATGTCTGTGGTCAGACTTCACTAGGAAAAGAGATAACCAGGGGAACAGAGTAAGAGACAGCCGTATTGGTAAGAATCAGGTCAAGAATTCTATGTTTTCTGGTAAGTTTGTTTACCAACTGCTCAAGGGAGTTTTTGTTTATTAAGTCCTGAATATTTTAAGCATATTCTACATTGATAGTACAAGTGTCTTAGTTAACTGCACAGAAGTTAAACTTGTGCAAAATAATGAAGTTGCTACTAATAGGAAAATAATTTAGGACACTAAGAAATCTTCCATAGTCATGATGGGACAAATAATGCATTCCTTAGAAAGCTATGATTTGATGTTAAATCCCATCTAGAGTGATCTGTAGTTCAGTGGGTTCACTTTGTGGGCCACTAAGTTTCTACTTGTAGGTGATATGTTTGCTAACAAATATGACAACTCCACCGCAGCTGCTACTGGGTCTGAAGACATAAAAAGAGCAGAAGCTAGGTAATAGAGGGAGGTAATAGAAGTAGTGTTCACTATACAGTTAAACAGATGCATAGCTGGCTCAGCCAGCACTCTGTGCTGTCCCCCCTCCCCAGATCATTAAGCGAACAGTGAAAAAAAAAAATGACATCTGCAAAACTGCAGGATGCCAGTTGTCCGGCAGAAAGTATACAATACATGCACCCAAACCTCTTCAAGTGAAGGATAAAAAAATCCCTCCTACTGACATACCAATCAGGTGGTCAGATACATGCCCCATCCATGCTTCCCCATATCTGCAAAGAAAGAAAAGAAAATTCCACGATCAGTTACCTGAGGGTTCTCAAATAAGGAGGCAAATAGGTCCAGTGTCTGTCCTGCCCCCAGCCCTCCTTTCTCATATTTAGTCAAAAAGGAATGAAAGAAATCTGTTTTCTTATAAACCGTAGCAAAGTGCTATACTCCATGCAGAGTGCTGCAGTACTGAGGATTTTACCCTTAACTGTTAAACTATAGCAAATTTAAGGCCACACATGGAGCGAGCATTACAGTGCTCTGATTTTCCTTTAAGAAAAACATTTTTTTTTCACTTTTAAGCTGCAGAAAACTGCTACAGTTTAGACCACACACAGAGCTACAATATTCAGGTTTGACCACAAATACAGTACCAATTTTAAAAGGCAGTATTGAGCAATCAAGAATTAGGATGATGGATCAGATGGCTGATCACACCTCCTAACACTTTGCTCCCAGGGCGGGTGTCCCCTTTGCCCTGCCCTAGCTACACTACTGTATTTAAACCAAGACTTAATAACTACTCAGACATGGATACTTTCCAAATGTAGAAGGGACTCAAGATAAGGCAGCTGATGAAATTAGACTGATGGTATTGATGAAATCTTGACTACAGTAGTATCATTTCTAAACTGATACGTTAGTTATGTTGGCATGTCTGTCAACTGGACTCTGCCTAAGAAGGCACTAGGAGGCAACAGAGGTTTGCACCAGTAGAAGGAAGCCTTGCACTGAGAGGTGAAGGCCATCTTTAGAAAAGTAAAGTGGACTGTTGAGCATCTTATCCTATGCTGACCCATACTAGACCCCTGACACCAAGTATCTGTTCTGTGCATCACTTGAGATGGACAAAGGATTTGACTAATGACTAGTACCTTATCTGCATTTGTAATGTGCTTGGAAAATGCTAACATGTCTCCTTGAATGTCCTTCAGGGTTTCATGTTACAAGAAATTCACTCCCATATGGACACAGGCTACTTAGGGTCCTGGCAATGTCAGAATTCCTGGTGCCTGGAAGATAAGTCACAGCACCCCTTGTCCAGCCTCGTGAGTGACCAGTCAGTGTGCCTGACAATAGGCCCAAATATTAATAAAACATGTTTGTTGCTACTGTGATTCACAGCAGTATAATGGGAATGTTTTTTTTTGCTTTAGATAACTCTTTGCAGTAGGTATACATGAGGTGGGGGAGGGTCCTGATTTTTACCAAGACTTAATATTCTTATGTCTAGGTACCTTTGGGAGTGACTTTTTACAGCCTTAGCATAAGGTATTTTGGCATGAATAGTAAAAGATTGTGATGGAGATGTATTTAGGACAGGGAAGTCTTCAGCTTAAATAGCTATTTACATCTCATACAGATGAGGTTATTAGTACTGAGAATAAGAACAAATGAAAACCACCTTGGACATTGAGAACAGACATTATTCTCAGACATTATTCTATCAGTTAAAAGATTTTGTTCCCCAATTCTCACAGGAACTTCATGAAGTTCCTGTAAGAATTGTGTAATGAAAACACTTAACTGAAAGAATAATACAGTGTGCTGTTCTTAGTGTCCAAGGTGGTTTTCATTTGTTATAAGTGCAAGTACAAGTTATTCCACCAGCTGGACTGAGTGTTTTGAGTAAGTTCATTATCTGTGACTATAAGGCAGTTAAGTTCACTGCCTTATGAGTTCTAGTGCTAAACTGTGCTAAAAGGCTGGCAACTGAAGTGAAACTAGCCCTATTATATCCAGTGCTTCAGTGTTTAGACAAGGAAAGTAAATTCAGGAGGTGGAATATGTAATTCTGGTGGAATTCAACAATATATAATGAAGGTTCTGTAGTAAATGGTACACTTGTCCCTGATGCTGCAAATTTTACAGTAAAATGAAAGAAGGGCAAATACCTCTAGGTACTACACTTTGCACTAAGCAGGTAGAAAAATTTGAAAGAAAAGGTACCTCAAGCTTTAGCAGTTTAAGGGAAGGAAGACTTCCTAGTTTGATCCTGTGGTGCCCAGTAGTATACGCAGATGAGATGAGACTGGAAGGAGCTTCCAAAGACAAATTATAGTAATGGTTAGCAACTCAAGAACTAAGAAGAACAAAACAGCAACATGAGTTAGCTGGGTGGGTTCTCAATATTTTGGACCTATGGAATACAAGGGAAGGATAAACATTTAAATAGCTGGGAGTGACTTCACATATGAAATGTTCATGCTTACCGACAGCAGTATTGAAAGTAGGGTTGCCACCTCTCCGTTTTTTCCCCTGACTATCCAGAAATCAAAACAATTCTCCCATAGTCTGGAAAACACTGTACAAACTCCAGTATTCTATTTCAAAAAAAGGAAACAGAATACCAGTTTGCTAAATCGGCTGATTTACTATGCTTTTTTTATAGAAAAGCATAGTAAATCGTCGTCTGAAAGCAGGCATCAAGAATACAAAAAGAGGGTGTTCCCATCAGTTGATGTCATAGTGATATCACACAATGAGCGGAACATGGACAGGAGAGGGGCTGGGAATGAGCAGGGTTACGGGTGATGCAAGGGGTGTGGCCTTACTCCATTTTTAACCACAATGAAAGGTGGCAACCCTAATTGAAAGAGAATGGAGTTTTATGCTCAAATTAGCATAACTGATTTCTAATACAAGTTTTACTTCTAGAGTTCCCTGTTTAGCCAACTTTTGTGGCTTCCTAACTGTTTTAGTCAAAGAGCAAACTAATGCAGATACATTTAAAATGCTTAAAAAATAGTTCCAGCAGTATAAATAGCAGAATAAAAGAAATTGCAATATACTTTTTACTTTCAGGGTGTATAAATATTCATAAAAATAATCACTTTAGGTTTGAAGTGTATCTGGAATGACTAGACTGAACAAGCTGTGTCATGATGTGCAGTTAACTTCAGCAAAGACCTTTATGCCATATCTCGTATCCTCACATATGCTATTTTACCCGATATCCCTCAGTATTACTATAAATCAGTACTCATAATGTAACACCAGTTCATTACAAACTCTGCTGTTACTAAATGAAGAAAGGAATGGATAAAGCAAGAAAGTGTGTGTGTGTGTGGGGGGGGGGGGTAGTACCACTGCAATGCAGATGGGTCTGCTTTCAGAAATCTACTTTATTTGCCTTGCCTATGTATGGGGTTATGGCAGTCTGTGCTGCATATGCATAATACTATACTCAGTGTCCTAAGATGGAATGTTCTGCCATGCCCCTTTAACTTATTAGTCCCTTTCAAATAAGGTGGCATAGTAACGGTCAGGTGTGAAGGAGAACCTCATGCTTTGCATTTGAAAGAGAAATGTATGTCTATAATCATTCAGCCTCCCTGTGAGAAAGGACTGTAGGTCTAATACATCTCAGTCATTTTCAGTGAGAAACGTATGTAAGCCTGCAACTATGGTCTCTACTAACAGAGATACATGCCAAAAACTACTAAGCCATCTTTTCTGATGGAAAAATGTAGGCACACCAGCATTTAAAGTTGGGTCTCTCTGTCACTTATCTCTTAACCTGATGGAGAGAGCAGACATACTGCACCTCTTTCCTGACCTTGAGAGAAGACTATAGCTCTTTAGCCACTCCTATTACTGGCAGAGATGGGACTGTAGAGCCACCTCCTAAGGAAGTAGTTTAGATCCACTGCCTATCATTCCTCAATTAGGCAGGAAATTTAGGTTTGCTACCATTCATATATAGGTGTGTAGGGCCTCAGCCAGTCCCTCATGAAGTCAGAAGCATGGGTCTGCTAACACAAAGGCCTCAACCTAAAAGAAAAGATGAGGCATACTGCATCTCAGCTGTCTCTCTGACAGAGAAATATGGTCCCATAGCACATGGAGTTGGAGGTTGGCATTACAATTAAGGTGTTTACCTTGCAAACAAGAAATACAGGGTTTGATTCTCTCCAAGGGAAACTGGAAAGGCTTAAAATGGCTCACAAAGGCAGTCATTCTATACTTTACCTATGAACGTTTGAGCCCCTTTCTTCCCCCTGAGAAATGAGTATATCAAGAAAGTCAAACACCCTTTTTATTATGAGAGGAGCATGAACCCATAACCACTAAACCTTGAAAAAATGAGTATAGGCCTACAGCCACCCCTTCCAAGACAGACTTACAGGTAGAGGGTTAAATGGCACTGGGTTTGTAAGAATATGCTTCCAAAGCCACTAAATCCTCTCTCTCAAAGGAAAATAAACACATGATGACCCATCATCCATAAGAGAGGAATGTAGACTGACACCCACTCATCCCTCTTCCCAAAAGTGGAGTGTAGGCCCACTGCCTATGCCCCTTAAGGTAGAAGAGTAGATCAATATTTAATCCCCACCCCTCCTAAGACAGGAGAACAGTTCTGTGACCATTTGTCTCTTTCCTTGACAAATCACAGTAGGCACATAACTACTCAATCATTCATTCTGGTACATTCAGCACTAAATGGTCCCAAGTCACTGGTGGTGGGGCAGATGGATATTTTGTCTCTGTGGAAATGAGGCAGTGTAGACTTAAAGCCTTTCAGACCTAAATGTGTCAGCAAATTCTTCTTGAAAAAGTCAGACAAACTAAATACAGTGAATGAAACATATGTGGAGAAAACTTCAATGTCTAAAACAGAAAAAAAAATAATATGAAAAAATGGAGTTTTGTTTTAAAGGAAAACTCCACTGTTCTCATCACTAGGGAGACTGAATGATTATAGACATAGATTTCTCTTTCAGTGCAAATGATGAGGTTCTCCTTCACACCTTTTACTTCATTGTAAGCCTTTTATTCTTCAAGTGTGCCACATACAAGATAAAATAGTTTTGGTAGTAGACACTAAGTTTGCAGATGATTGCAAGCTGGGGGTTATCATCAATTCTCCTGCAGACATTAGCATTCTTCAAGAAGGTTTATCTCTGACTAATAAATGGTGCCAAAGCCATGGTCTTGAACTCAGTGCTAAGAAATGCATAATTGTACTCTTTAGGAAATCGACCATCCTGGCTAATTACCATGTTGATAATACACCCTCAAGAGTCAACCCAGTGGTCAGCAATCCTGGTACGCACCTAGACAGTAGCCTTACCTTTGACCGCCACATGGCCACAGTGGTGAGGAAATCCTTTTATGTTGCACAACTTATAAGTAAGGGCGTGGCATCTAAGTCCAAAGAGGTCATTAACCCACTGTACTGAAACTTCAACAGACCAAACATAGAGTACAATGTTTCCTTTGATATGTACCTGACCAGGCACATGCAGCAACTAGAGCAATCTCAAAGGTTCCTTACAAAAATACAAGGCATAACAAACCTGCCTTATGCAGAGTGCCTTCAAATCCTTTCCCTCTACTCAGTCTCTTATAGGTTGATGAGGGGTGATCTATGCCTGGCTTCCAAGGCATCCACAAACCCAGCGCTTATGAATCTCCTACATATTTGTAAGTCAAAGTACCAGAAATACAATGTATAGGACCTGAATTTTGTCAGTGACTTAAACAGAACATGCTGGAGAGATAGATATGTGCTCCATAGAGTGCCCCTCCTATGGAATAGTTTATTACCCAGTTTAAGCACAACCTAGACAAGTGGATAGGGGATAGGAAATTTACACCTGGTCTGGCACCCATGTCTCTTATGGACAGAGATAGCTTATAAATGCCTGGCCCTCAATGTCCTATTTGGATACAGGAAATCATTATTCTTTTGGGAAACCTGGCTAGGCTTAGAAAACCCCCTTGGTTCATTAGCATAGTAGCAGTCTCTGAATCTACGAATCTATGAAATGTCTGCCCCAAACTGTTTTTCTACTTAACAGTCTATTTTATATGAAATTTTATGTTATTTACTCCTGGTGTTTGTTAAATCATCTCCCATAGCATGTAGGACTATGTCTCAAACTTTTATGACTTTAAGAAAAGAAAATAATTAGGCAGGTCACTAATTCTAGCTACTTGATCTTATGCTACGTACTGACTGCACCCATCCTTTTTATATACCTGTTGTCAGTCACAAATGGCCTGTTTGATACATCAGATTAGCCATGTGACTGGGAGCATTTCTGAGTCTGAGCAAAAGCAATAAAAAAGATATGTAGCTTAATCTTGCAGGTTATTAGAAAAAAAGTCCTTTTGTTACAGGTTGGTCAGTTGCTATACACACAGTAAATCTAAGTATCATAATGCACTCTGTTTCATAGTTAAACATCAAGAGATTAAAACTTGACTAAACTACTCATACATCAATCCAGTTTCCAACTTGGCATTTTGGGTAATGACATACTGGAAAACAAAATGACAAAGGGCATTAGTATTGCAGAAAACCTTGCAATATGATGGGAAAAAACATGCTTTTGCTTAATTTGCAGGTGGAGCTGTCCTGTTAACTGGGTAACATTTTAAGGTTACCCACTTAACAGGGTTCACTACTAAGTGCAAACATAACATTTTGACTTAAAGATTATATTTGAGAAAAACTTTAGGTATTACATGAAGGTTGAAGTGATAAGACTGGAGGCAGAGTAACATTTTCAGGAATTTCTTTGTTTCTTACCTCAGAGCATCGTGGTAGTTAATCAAACAAACTCCAACAATAGTTATAAGTAAAAAAGGAGATCCATGGGTAAAAGGGTCAAACAATACATGTAGGAAATAAAAAGGGAGAAACTCAATAGACAGTAGAAAGAGATTTTAATGATATTTGTGAAGTACTTGGACCAACTACTCTGCCTGTTTTCCGAGCTATTGAACAAGATGCAAATGCTGCTTAAAAGCTTATTTTTGTTTTCTTCTAAGCAGGCGAAGAATTGCAATATGCACTTTCTGTACATTCTCAAACCCTTTTACTTCTTTTGAAGTGAACAACTCTTCAGAAATACTATTTCAATCATCTGTTACTCTTTTCATGAAAGATGTATTTTATTTAATTGCCCTTGAGCTTTCTGTTTCTAGCTTCAAATTCTATTCTCTTTCTCCCGTAGCTCTTTAAGAGTTCAGCCTCTTTGATTATATACATTCATTTGAGATAATTGTTTTCATTACCATGCCATTGTGTTCATTGTGCAAGACTGTATATGTTAGACTATTATGGTTATCATTTAGCTTATGGTGAGGGAAAGGCATCATACAAGTCCTGACAAAAATAAGATCTGCAGACTGTACAATATGCTTGAAATGTGGCTGAGCCAAGTGTTTGTATGAAGAAAAAATGTCTTGTTTTCATTTGGAGAGATAACTTTCCCTGCATATTGATAGTCCAGCAGTTACTTATTCATATTTCATGCTTATGCTTAAGATCATCTGTTCCCAGGTCCTTTTCTACTTTTGCATCTGCTTCTCATCCAGTTATGCAGATTATTCATTTCCAGATGCAATATTTTGTACTGAGTTTAAGCTGCGGTGCATACACCAATCTCTCAACATTAACATGCCCCTTTTATCCTTTCTGTACTTTCTTGTGGATAAAACATTGCAAATCATTGTATCGTCATCAGGTATGCATATTACTAGCCTGCAATTTGACTTACATACACACTAAGGGACCTGACCTATTATTGACTTCTCTGGTACACTACTGAAATAACTTTTTTATCCAAGCACATTCCATGTAGTATGATCTTTATGTCCCTTTGCTTGATTGATATTTTGACAATGCTGCACTCTACAACCCATTCCAAACTGCCTATCTTGTGCATTACGTTTCCGTGCATCATTGTGCCAAAAGCTTTACTAAAGGTTTAGTTAGACATTTATACAGCTCTTTTTGGATTTCCTACTCATGTTAATCATATAATTTTATTGGATTCTTTATTCATTTCTCTCTAGAAAATTAGAAATGGAGCATATATTTCTTGCTGTAATCCATTCATCATATCCATCTTACATTAACCCTTTCTATCATTTGTGGGGCTACAGGAATGATGGAGCCAGTCCCTGCAGACGGGTCTATGTTATGAGAGCGAAAAGACGTTTACGCGAATACGTAAACTTTGAACCATATAGTGCAAAGTGGACATAGAGCGAAAGTCAAAAACCATGAAAATGGAAATATCGAATTTCCATGGTTGGCTCGTCTGTGGATTAGCTGCATAAGGTAAGTGTTGGATAGTTACGGAGTTTAGGATAGGGTGCGGGTTAAGGTAAGTGCTTAGATAAGTAATGTATGTTAGATTTAGTGCAGGGTTAGAGACAGGGTTTTGTTAAATGTATGTATGTAGGTTATTTATTTTGTTTGTGTATATTTTCATAGGGGAAATGTGTGGTAGTTACAGACCTTAGGGTTAGGGAGGGGTTAAGGATAGTGCATAGATAGTTTTGTATGTGGGGTTTAGTAGTGTTGGAGGTAGGGTTTTGTTAAATGTATGTATGTGGATTATTTGTTTTGTTTGAGTGTATGTCTGTAGGGGACGTGTGCGGTAGTTATGGACCTTAGAGTTAGGGAAGGCTTAAGGAAACTGCATAGTTAGTTGTGTATGTGGATTTTAGTGTCAGGTTAGAAGTAGGGTTTTGTGCTTTACTTTAGGTTAGAAATAGGGTTTGGTTAGTATATGTATGTGGTTTATTTATTTTATTTGGGTAGGTAGTATATAGGTAGTGGTGGGGATGGCCGACTATGACAGTTCGATTTTTTTTTCGCTGTTTAGTGCATTCGGGATTTTCGTGTTTCACGGTATAGGGGTCAATATTTTGGTATTCGCTCATAGGGTTTTTCGCTTTCATAATATAGACCCCCTTGCAGACAATAGGCAGAAAGCACTGAACTTTGTCTGGACAGGGTGGTAGTATATTACAGAATGAACACTCTCTCTCTCACTCAATATATCCATCTACAGGTAACTCAGAGTACACAAATTCCAATATTACATGCCTGAAATATATCTACATGGATGTAGGGAGTGCATGCAAATGGCACAGATGACACACTTGCTAAGAATCAAATGAAAGACGCTCTTGCTGTGAGGTAACAGCATTACTCACTACATTACCTTGCCACTGATTTATAATCCGCTTTTAAATTCTTTACATTAGTACCACAACATGCAGTATTCAGTGAAGTTAACATATTTATTACCACACCTTAATTGCAAATTTAGCATTTATTGAACTAGTCCTTATATTTTTAAATATCTTGACTTAATGCATGCAAGTAATATGGATGTTTTAAAGACATGCACACTGCACATGAAGATGTGCGTGTATATGTCTCTCTCAGTCTCTCTCATAGACGTTTAATGTGGTTTACTATTGAAATAAACTGCTTTGCTCGTTTGGTCATGTCATTGAACTAAAATACTAAAAAACAGACAAGTTTCGAATCAGAAGGTCAGACCCAGTTTTACCATTGTTCCACGACTGGATACATTTGATATAGCACATGTGACATCCAGCTATATCCCACCAGACTTCCACCAATTAAGTGTGATGTCCCTTACTATCCTGGGTCAGTAACTAAGGAGCTTCAGTCCTCACTACTGACTCCCATGTCAGACTGTCACTTAAATAGGAGTAATATTACACAGTTTCCTCCCAAGAGCACAACAGGAACAAGGTCCATAAACTGAGTCTAGACTGTTCACTTCTACCCACCCCTAATGTAACTCCTTATCACATACTTCAGAGCAATGTATCCCAGTTTAAGACCTCTGATACACTCACACTCAAAGTAAATGTAAATCTCACACATCCAAGCACTTCTAAAAAAGCCTGACACACATTTCTAGCTGTGTCCCTTCCCTGAAATAATATGGTAATGCTGCCACCAAGAGTGCTTTCATGCTATTTTAAAGGGAGTGTTCAATTATGAAAATTAAATATCAAAATAAATGACAGCTATGCCAAGAGCAGCCAGGCCTCTGAGGGGACCTGTGGAGTATCAAACAGGTATAAACACACTCTAATTTCTAAAGAAAAGCACTGATTTCCAGCCACAGTGTAAAGTAATGAAAAATGTTTAATAAGCAAAATTATTACAAAAATATATAAAAATAGCTTTCAATAAACACAAGAATTTAATTACCAGAAATGTAAAATTAAACTGTAGGATAGAAGTCCATCATTTTAGAAAAACTCTATCTTAATAACTAAGCTTTCCTAATCTAACTAGAGAATACTGTCCCTGATCTAGTCTAACACATAACAGCAAGGCAAAGGCAGGCTTACAGTTTTTGGTGAGTTCCCTTCTTTGGGCAACACTGCACAGCACTGTAACTGACTGCAACTCTTCACAAACTGCTTAGCACTTGACAAACTGCACAGTATTTGACTAACTGCTTAGCTTAACAGTCTCAACTGTCTTATTTTAAAAATAACAGTCAGCTGTTAAAACAGTTCTTTTTCCTATCAATCAGCTGCTGAATAATCACCTAGCAATCAGGAACATTCTAATGACATCACTACTGTTCAGCTGATTCTCTACAGTTTGTACTTTAGAATCTCCCCCTTAAACATGTGCCATTAAAAATGCATCAAAACACTGACAGAGTCTTCAAACATTCTGCTTAAATAGGGAAATACTCAACATTTTAAAAACTTATTTACACTTTCACAATTAGGCATGATGGCATACAAGTTAATATGAGAATATGTACAAATCTCCTGCCAGACATGCTTACACAGATGACAATGTTTGCATTTTACTGTTGTTCCAAGATTCGATACATTCAGTATAGCCTATATAATGTACTCTTCCCTCCATCCTTTGTACATCCTTGTATAGTGTTTGGAGGGAAGAAACCCCAAACCCACTGCAAATTATATATACCAACTCCAAGATTGCACTACAGTGAGGAAAAGGGTAAATTCCCTGTTCCTCACTGTACAGTGATATCCATTCAAAATACCAAACAGACTACAGAATCACTCTTCACATTCATTATTGTGAATTTGTAGTAGTCTGGTTTGACATTGTGCCTCTCTGAAACTGTACTTTATACCATATGCCTTTCAATCCCCTGCGGTTTGTGATCTCACTAGTAAATCTTCTAACACTGTAACTGTATAAACTTAATGTAGCATACAAATATATGTCCCAAGTTTATATTTGCCTTTTAACCTTTAGCTAATGACTGAACTTGTTTCACTTAGTTACTCTTTCAGTGTATTCCTTTAAGCAATAATTGGCCTAATTTGAGGGTAGGAAAGAGATTTACATAACTTAATAAGACAAACAAATGTTATAACAAGATAATGCCACAGAAATGAGGCAACAATAAACCGGCAAAATGCACTTTTATTTATATATATTTTAAAAACTTTTACCCCCCCCACACACACACTGGGACTGAATTTGATGACAACTGTTCCTTTATCCAGTCAGCCAAATGACTCAGTGGAAAAGGAAGTTTGGAATCCCAGGCTTGGTGAGAGCCCGACTGTCAGTGCATTCCTGCCCAAGAATCCCAATTATTTCATCCACTCTGTAATGAGAGTTGGATGGCAAGGAGATGAACAGCCTGCTGGAACCTCCTGGATAGCATGTGGCCTAAGCATGCTGAATTCTCCTTGGCTTTCTGTATTAACGCAGTCTGTAACAGAGGATCACTAGGCTTTGGCTCCATGCTTATCTCTCAAACTCTTAGTGCAAAAAATCTTGAAAAAGCCTAAAATAATGGAGGGGGGATGACAAAGGCTCACAAATAGGGACATATTTTAAATATTGCTGTTGTAAACCTAGAATGTTGCTAGAATAGCAGGATATGTGTAGCATATACTTTCTGAAGGATATGAAGTCTGAAACTCAAATTCATATCATTATCTAATTACTTAAATCCTCATTTTGCAAGAAAACCACAGCTTTTATGATGAAGAGACAAAAAATACGAGGCAAAAATCTGAATATTGTGTGAAACTCTGGACAGTGGAGAAGAATGGCTCCATGGGTTGGGATACCTGGTGCTCCTGCTTGGTGTCACCTATGATGCAAACCAGAGCTTCTTCCATCCAGACAACGAAAGGCTAGCTGGCAACAACCACTCACTCCTGTCCTACCCAGCCAGCACCAATAGGCATCTGAAGAATTCTGCAAAAATTGTACATATTTTGACAGAAAGTGAATTGGTTTCATTCAGATTTACCCAGTTTTTAAGGCCAAGTTAATCTTAACACATTTTTAAATACTACTTCTTTGCAAGTACTGTTATCTGATGGTTAATACCTGCATCTTCTTTGTGCCTCAGATGTTGAGGTGACACCCAGTCTCCTTACATGTAAAAATACATATTGACACTATTATGGCCCAGGCAAAACTAAATTCTAAAATAGTCATTATAAAGGGAAGCAACCGAAACTTTGAAAATAACTCAAGCCTTGGTCTCTGTCAATCATGAAGCTGAAACATCAAATAATTAACCTTGTGAAATGATGTTAGAGAATTATGCAAATAATCTAGCTCGATCATTATAATACAACAAATTTAAATTCTGATCCACCTTAGACTAAACAGAAATGCAGTTTCTGAAATAATTTAAAGATATCCTCTTTTATAATATTGATTCTTTCGATAGCAGGAGACATTTAAGCCCATTAGTAAACAAACAGAGCACCTGCAGAAAAAATGTGAAAGAACCACATTTATACTTTGCTGCATCACAACATTACCTTCAGCTCAGGTAATGCTTACTGCCAGCTTTTCTCCTCCCATACATTCAGACACAAATTTCACAGTACACATTTAGATGGATTTAAACCTTCCTGAAAGGAAATTGAAGCAGACACTAACAACATTTGCTAAAATTATCACTCTGTCACCTGAACACCTTTTCAAAGGAAGATACTGATGTGAATTCTCCCTCATGATGAGGCATCAGATGTAGGCAGTAATATTATTCCAACTGAAGCAGTACTCAGATAAGCCTGTAAGTCTGCTTGCAGCTCCTTTTTTTTTTTTTGATCATTACTTCTCTGTCGGAAACATTCTATGTTGATAAACAACTTTGAAGTTTGAATTCAAGCTCTAATAAGGAGGCAATTTTCAAAGCAATTTCTGAACTTGCTTGTAGGATAAAGTTGCCTCATATTGAAGAAAGGCATTTTTTTTCAAGACAGAGGGGCATCTGTGAGTAAATCCTTAGGAAGTCTGCTCCCACTTCAGCATAAAGTCAATTTCTTCTTATGGAAATAAGAATGAGGTAATTTATGCTTTGTCTAATGCAAAGTATTTGGTGTAATTTTAACTCGGACATATCTCAGGGAAATCTCTTTGCTTATATTGCCTGATTCTTTACAGAAGCAGGAGTTACTTGGATGAACGTGTGTGCCTTTCTACTGTAACTGTTTGTAGTAATGAATGTTGTTTTCTTTGAAAAGCTTTCATATCTAGAATTGTATGAGCTCCATCAGCAAAATGTTAACAGGTTATATTACATTAACAATAGGTGATATTTGTTACAAACAGAAACAAAACACTTGGAGTACTTTATAGTACATCACTTTATTACTTGACAGAATAAATGATAAATTTAATTTGATTTTTTTTCTTTTTGAACTAGCATGCCTTTTGCATGTATGGTGTTATTAGACACACACACACACACACACACACACACACACACACACACACACACACACACACACACACACACACACACACACACACACACACACACACACACACACATACACAGCATGTTTAGCATAGCCCTTTGAGTGTCTTTAAATGTTCTTTACTTTAGGAGTTATATCAGTGAGGTTAAGTTAGTGATTAATATCAGTCAATGGGCTTGAAGGTGTGATGTAATCTTTATTAACGTCATTGAAGGCTTTATGCCATAGTACAGAATTGAAGAATTAAAAAAAAAAGAGAGAGATTATAAAATTAAATCCAAACATCACTTCAATTTTTTTTTCTGATTTTCATGTGCATGAAAAAGAAACATGAGAAGCAAAAACAGAGTTGATAACTTGGAGTAACTTAATTGTATTTGTCTAAAATGACTGTCCTGATGACAAGCCATACTACATGGATCCACAGCTCTTCTGGCTTCTAAGTCATGCCAAAATTACTCCAGCAGCAAATACATGATTTTATAAAGAGCTGATGTCAGACTAAAAGAAAGATAGTTTTCAACCTCTGTCTTGCCTTCAGCCCTGCAAAAAGGAATCACATCTACCTCATCCAGTGTCTAGGAATGTTACGTTCCATCCACAATCTTCTGACAAGTTTAGCTATAGGAATTATTAGCTGTCCTTTAAGTTCTATAATAATTTGAGGTTAAATTCCACCAGGCACCATTGTAATCCGTATTTCAGCTTTTTAAGTTCCTCCATGACTCTTTCCTTTGTGAATGGCTTAATATCAACTTGTTTTATCAAGGCACTTCTACCAACAATATTAGGTAACTCCAGGTGAGAATGAATGAAGCAACTGCAACATGGCTAGGGAAATTCAAAATGCTTTAATAAAAACATGTAACTTAAAGACAACTGGTAATTGCTTTCACATCTCTATTGGACGCTTCATCAGACCATTCAGTGAGGGAAACACAGTAACATTTTTAAAACTTCAAGAGAGATAAACTAACCAATAGAATCTTTTCATTAAAAACACAAATGATCTAAAGATCCAATAAAATCATTGCATTTCAAAATGTAACACTTTCATTCATAAATACACTTACTAGTAACATTTAGGCATCAGGTAATTTAGGGACCCAATCAAATCATTACACTTTAGTGAATTACTGTGTTCCATTCATAAATAAATACACTGAGTGACATTCTAAAGCCAATATTGTAGAAATACATTTTTAAACAAATTATGTGATTTTTAAGTATGGCTTCAATGAAACAGTATCATTCAGTACAAACCTCTTGCCAGGTTGCAAAATAATAATCCAACATGCTTCTAACACCTCTGTTTTATTCCTAATGTCCCCTAGATGCTTGTCCAATCTGACTAACTGTAATACTAAATATGTAAAAATATGATCATTCCCTTCCTTAAAAACCTTGCTAATGTGTTCCTGTCATCATTCCTCCTGATATTATAAATATGCTCATGAAGAGTCCAGTTCATTTTTTTTATGCACAAAATGCATAACACTTTTTACATCTAGCTAAATAAACCAAATCCCTACTGGAGCAGTCAGCATAAAAACTAAACTGATATATTTTGTTCATTTTTGGATATAATAAAACATTGTTGGTTTCTATATATATACAAATACTACATGACCTACAACTATGACTACCAATTCATTGTGACAGCTTTCTGATTTTTAGAACACAAAATCCTTTTTAAAGTTTTCCTGTTCTTGAAACAAACAAAACGCTCTGTGCCTACTATATAGACTATCCTTTCATCAACTGTCAATATGTGCCAATTCTTTCTCACGATGGTACAAATCTATCCTACATCAGAGGAGATAGAAATCACCATCCTTGATTTTTTACGAAGATCATTTCAATTTGATTTCTCCACTCTTACATCCTTCCTAGTAATTAAGAAATATTTTTATTTATTTTTATTCATTTAACATTTGTTTACCAGGAAAGTCTGACTTGGAACAAAGACAATTTTCAGCGGAGGCCCGGGGAGAAACTTTCCAGATGCATGTCTTTGTGATATGGGAGGAAACCGGAGCACCCAGAGGAAACCCACACAGATGCAGGGAGGACATACAGACTCCACACAGAAGGCACCCCAGCCAAGAATTGAACCAGAGAACCTCTTGCTATGAGGCGACAACCTAACCACTGTACCACTTTGCAGTCCATGGACAACCCCTCTCATTCCTATCAACACCTTCTACTGTTAGAGACTATTCTAATTCCTTACTTTTATAATCCCTATTTCAGAACTCACTATTCAAGCTAGTCATAGCCAGTCTGAAAGATTCTTCATCACTACTCTAGAGACTCGCATAGCTTGTCGCCTCACTACTTTCCTAAAAATATAAGTAGGACACATGCTGTTCCTGTGAAGGACAGCATTTCTCCTACAGGGTTTCCTAAATAAACTACTGCTAATGGACAAATCTGCATTCTTAACCAGTTTCACATGTACAAACTCAATGGCTTCCTTTGAATAAGTCATAGAAAAACGTAAAAATGTAGTTGAGTGTAGATACACTAAAAATCATCTAATAATGCAATAGGATCTTGTCTATAACATAATAATGTCATCAACAAAATGTTTAAAATATCCAATAAACCTTGAAAAATCCTGATTTGTCAAAATAAATGTAGTTTCCCAGTGGGCCATTACCATATTAGCATATGAATTAGCACACAAGCTGCCCATTGCCACACCAGACCTTTGAATATAATATTTCTCAATGAATAAAAAATATTTTCCAGGATCATTTCAATAAACAAATAAGGGAAATCTGACTAGATGTATAAGCACTCTCATTGTTATGATATAACCTCACAAAATCAAGATCAATCTCATTGGGAATGACAGTAAAAATTGAACAGACATCAAATGTAATAAATGCAAATTCTTTCATTTGATTACTACCACAAGTATATGCATGAACTGACTCAAGTAAATTCTTTGTGTCCCTGAGGCCTGGGGGGAGTTCTCTAACACTGGTTTCAACATACTTTGAACATACACAGACAGGGGCTCAATCAGTCAGTCTCTTCCGGACACAATGGTTCTCATTGGGGGGGGGGGTTCTCTGCACTCTTATGTATCTTGGGTAATCCTGTATGATGGGTACTGCAGGCAATGGAACAATGAAATACCTATACAAATCTAATGTGATGCTTCTACATAATAAACAATTGTAAAAATCATGCAGCCTTTGTATCATTGTTTCAATGTCATCACTACAAATTAAACAGTACGCATCTGTATCAGCTAACATTTATGCCATTTTACAGAAATAAAAATTCCTGTCCAAGATAACAACTGCACCCCCTTATCAGCAGGGTGTATCACTATCTGATCGGAATTCTGTAATCCAATTAATGGTATTTATTCACCTCTGGTAAGATTATTAAACCTCCACTTAAGTTATTGTCTCTATAAGCAAATAAATCTACCATTGTCATTAGATTTATAGAATGTCTCTTTGTAGCTTTAGGGAATTTTCAAACATTAAAATCAAGCTATTTCTACCCTACTATGACTTATTTTAGAGAACAGTGTGTTCATTTTTGGTTCTGATTTCTATTTGTAGAAAGTAGGAGTAGCAGTAGGGACAGCCTGTGCCAACAGCTATGTTAATTTAGTTTTGGTACAATGGAAGCTTGAACAGGTTTTGAAAGATAATCCATTTTCCCATCATATTAGTTATGACAGATGCTTTGTGGATGATATCTTCCTTATTTGGACTGATTCACCACAAAAGCTCTCGAAATTACTGGATTTCTTCACACCTCAACATTTTTATGGTTTAGTTATAAATCTACTACAATAGAATTGTTAGATGCAGCAGTGAGTAGAGATACTTTAGGCTTTGTTAATACTAAGTTGTACAAGGAACCATGTAAGAAAAAGACTATTCTACATAACACAAGCATGCATCCTAGATATATTTCAAAGAATGTTTTGAAAGGTCAGTTCCTGAGAGCACTGAGACTTTCTAATGATGATAGCCTCTTAGAAAATGTATTTAGAGATGTAGCAATAGATTATTTGAATGGGGGGATACTATAAGCAAGGAAATGACCATTGCATTACTGAAGTGTGGTCTCTTAGAAATACAAATGTGAAACCTTACTTTTCAGAGAAGGTATGTTTAGAAACAACTAGAGCCCTGTACCAACATAAACATATTTGGTTCCCTCTTACTTACTCAAGTGATGTAAATATATGTGATATCATCGAGAAGAACTGTCCTTTATTGATGATGGATCAAGACCTCAAGAAAGTCTTTAATATTACAAGTTTCTTATTTGAAAATAATGTCTCTCTAAAATGGCAACTTTGTTACAAAATGCATGAAAACTCCAATTAGTTTCTGATGGTATTGGCACCTTTTCATGCCATTCTTGTGGTGTATGGGAATATATTCCTATTTGTCTTTATATTATAGATCAATACCTCTCAACTGTACAGATTTTTGCATAATGTGCAGATTTTTTTGCCTCATTTTTGCTCCATTTTTCATAAATGATTTGCCATTAGATTTCTAGAAAAACACAATTTTAAGACTGAAGTTAGAAAATAATGACTGACATTTGCATTTCAGGCTTCATACCCTTCAGAAACTTCATGCTAATGCAAAACCTGATATTCTATCAACTTTAAGTCTTTAAGAGCAATATTTAAAAATAGTCCAAATTTTTGGCTTTTGGGGTAGATAGGTATACAGATGGTCAAACAATTATGGAAAGATCCTGTGGTAATGAGACATTTTATAAGAACTGGACAGCATGGAGGATAAGTTATAAGAATACAAAAACAAAACACACACTAAATAAATACTCTAATACAAATCACATGACCAAATGATGTCAGCAATTATTTAAACAAATCACAAGCTTTTAAAATGGGCTTTAAAGGTACAAAACTATTTAACCCTGGATATACATCTCCCTTTAGTCTCACTATTCATTTAGTCTCCCTCTGTTCTACTATATTATTCACATCTCCCATCTGTGCCCTTTCTTCCACTGTTTCCAATACCCTAAACTTAAAATCATGTACATCACCTCCCCCTCTGATATATGCTTAGCTAGGGCATTCCTGGAGTCTGTTTCTGATAGCTAATAGATGTTCCCTTATCCTTTCATTTAGCATCCTCACTCTCTTTCCTATATAGAAGCATGAACATGCTCAGCAACAGGATATATAAACCACATTGATGCTGGAACAGGTAGCCCTAGTTCTGAATCTATACTGTTTTCCAGTGACAGGATGTACAAATATATTGTCTCCATCTATGTAATGACAATAATTACAACCCCACATGGTTCAGTACCACCCAATGTCTGTTGGTCCCTTCTCACTCCATTATCATAACATAGAAGTCATTTTAAAGAACGCTTATTCTTAAACACAAAATGGGGGTGTGATCCCACTACACTACTTATCTCATCACTTGATTGTAAGATCACCCAGTTCTTGTTTATTATATCACAGAAAATCTGTGCATCATTTGTATAATGCATCAAAAAACTTACTCCATCAGCCTGACTGTCTCTGACTGACTGGGTACGACTCTGTACTATCTGACCACCAGAAATATAGGGCCTAGGAAAGCTATTTCTCAAAGTTCAAACATCCCTAGCCATATTCATTACTTCATCATCTCTATAACCCTTGTCTATGAAATCTTGTATCAAAATAGATAGACTAGATTCAAAACTACTTTGTGAGCTGTTCAATCTTGAAACCCTCATCACTTGACCCTTTAACAAATTTTTAAAAACCCTAGTTGAGTGCATACTGCCCCTTCTCAGTGTAGTGTTAACTTGACATGGCTTCCTATATAATTTAGTAGCTAACTTGTTCGCTTGCTTAAAAACTTCCACATCTAGAAAGCCCATATTGGTATTTGAGTATCTATAGGTAAACTTAAGAAAAGAGGTTGTTGTATGGAGATAGTCAACAAATTCAGGAACCAATTCTCAGGCCCCTGCCATAAAAGAAAAAGGTCATCTACAAATCTCTTAAAAAATATGATGTAGTTTGAAAATCTAGCATTGTTCAACACACTTGTTCATTCCCACTGTGACATAACCAAGTTTGCATAACTATTGGTGCAGGGTGTGCCCATCGCCACAACCTGCTTCTGCCAGTAGTATGTCCCATCAAAAAGAAATATGTTATGCTCTAAAATGAGACCGATCAATGAGCAAATCAAAGTTATCTTAGCTTCACTAAAATTGCTGACATCGTTTATATACCTACTCAAGAAAGTAAGACCGTCTTTGGTCGGTATGCAGGTGAAAAGTGATTGTACATCCAGGGTTAAAAAGAATAGTCTATCAACTTCATAACTGCTATCTACACAAGCAAATAAATCTTGAAAAAACTGTTTGGTGTCACGCAGAATGGTGTTAAAAGTGTTCACCAACACACTCAGTTCTTTTTCTACATAAATGGACATCGATTCTGTCTCCCATCCTATGCCTGAGATAATGGGGTGCATCAGTGGTCTGGTCATGTCCTTATGTAGTTTAGGTAGACCATTCAATGTGGGTACCACAGGTAGTGACACTTTAAAATAGTTGAACAAATCTGTGTTAATAATACATGTTGCTAAATACCCTCTCAAAATTCTGTGCATCTCACATACAATCTCGTTAATTTCTTATGATCCTTTAACTGCATAAACATTATGATCACTCAAAATTACTCTCATTTGTGTCACATCAAAATCTTTGCCTAAAATAACCAAGAACCCTCCTTTATCAGCTTGGTCGAAAAACATCAGTCTCATCCATTTGTAAGTCCAATAAAGCTTGCTGCTCATCCTTGCCTAAATTACTAAATCTTTTATGCATCCGTCCTTTCAAAAAATATTCCCTGACATCTTTCTCACACATTCAACTAAAAGTGTCTAACACAGGATCCAAAACAGGAGCAAAAGTGCTTGTTCTTTTTGTACATATTATAACTGCTACTAACTTTGAACATGGACTTTAACATAAAATTTCTTGCAAATAATTTTATATCAATAATAATGTCATTTAATGACATTTGAGATGCATGTTTAAAGGATAAGCCTTTCCTCAACAGCTTGGGTAAAATATTTGGAAATGACATGGTAAAAATAAAGCAATGGGGAAAAATATAATAAATTAAGGAATATATGCTTGTTTTGGAGAACATATATTTTATCATACAAAAAAGTATATTTAATAAACTGTGTTTTATTAGGAAAAATGGCATATTTGGCAAACATCTATATGACTGCTATAAAATCTGAGAAATACATTTTGACAAGTGTATTGATTATCTGGGGTTCCGGGCTGAATTCATTAAAAAGAGGATTATTATGTTTCAAACAACAAGGAGAAGGACTGTGACTGATAAATCCAGTGGTATATGCAACATTATTATAAATATAAATTAATATGAATGAAAGAGGGATATAGTTCATTAATAAGTGTAATAATGGAAGAAAAATATAACACAATATGTTGTATGGTGGACAAATGTAAAAGAGAAAGAAAAGAAATGGGGAAATGAACGAATATCAAGAGAAAATACTGTAGAGATTAAGGTTAAGATAGAACAAAAAAGTAAAATATGGTATATGAATATAATGAATATGTATTATTGTATATATATATATATATATATATATATATATATATATATATATATATATATATATATATATACTGGAGAAAATAGGGGAAAGAAAGATAAAGTCATTAAAACTTCAGAATAGAATGGTGTAAACAATGCATAGAATTTATAGAATTTTTTATGGGGAGTATAAAAAATAAATAAATAGATAACAGTACATGTGACCATACCATATAAAAAGATAGAATATGTAATCATTGTTGTGATGTTGAGACAACAGAACATGCTTTTTAGAATTGTAAAATGGTAAAGAAATTATGGGAAAAGTTATATGAGGAATGTTTCTTGTATAGCCTTAAGAAAATACAAAAAAAGATATGGATATGTTGGAATATGATTATGAAAATAAAAGAAAGGAATTTGTAAAGACTATAGTTAGAAAATATTTTATATAGTTTGGACTATATGGAATGATAATGAAGGAGATACAATTTAATGCAAAATGGATATTGTCAGATATACTGAGGAAAATAAAATGTTTTAGGAAAATAAAATGTGGGTCATAAAATGAATGCGGTTGCAAAAAATTTAAATGAAGATACTAAGTGAGGAAAAGATACTTATGGAAGAGTATAAAGACATGTAAATAGTGTATAATATGTGAATAATGTAAATAATATAAAAACTGTAATACTGAGTATGATAAAGGACCCCTACCCTTTTCAATAGGCACTGTGGGATCTTTTACATCCATGTGAGCTACCAACAAGTCAAACTAATGGGGCCTTGGTTTAACATCTCATCCAAAATACGGCACACTGAGGGGTGTAGCAAACACCTTATGCTTCACTACAGTGTCAGCAATCAATTTACCTGGTGTGGGAAGAGAACCTACAGGCTTCTGAAACAAATGCAAGTGGGCTACCTGTTATGCCACTGACATGATGTGATTGGAATGGAAACATGGTACACAGGAAACTACATAATGAAATGTCTTAATGGTTAAATTATAGGTCATTATTGAAGCTTGATGTTAGAACTTTAAAGCACTTTTTCAGATGGGGGTCATGCTCTTGCTCTCCTCAAGACCAACTCCAAGACCACTGAAGGGGGAATACTTTTTTGCATACATTTCCAGAGTTGATATATGTTCCCCCATCATAATAACATTTGCAGTGTTATAAGGATCACACTTCAGCATCCTGGTCTTTCAAAAGACACATGCATATTTTACCAGTGAATTAACAGTAAAACACTATTGTTTACACACTCTTAGTAGCAGAATTTGTCATGTACAGCCCTGTTAAATTTGTTAAGTGAGCATTATTACGTGCTTGAAAAAGGAAACATGAATTTTAAGTGTGTCTCTTTAAAGGTGATGGCTAGGCATTTTGTGGTCCTTATCACTTGCCTAGTACAATTTTCTGCTCCCAATATTTATTCTATGATATTGCATAGATATCTCTCATCTGCTCTTTTTTTTCATATTATCTTAGAAATGCTTAAGCAACAAACTTATTTAACTATTCTGTGCAATCTGAGGAGTTAAATGATTACTGACCACATAATTTTCAAATGTTCTGCCTATATTTGCGTTATGGATTGCTGTTTTGAAACCTTAGAAGTTTCAAATAGCTGTGTTAACTATTTATTGTTCCTATTTAAATAGATGACCACATTTTTAATTTTCAGTTTTCTTAGTTTAGGTGTATTGCATAGGAAACTGTGACTACAATTCAGGCATACAATAGCAAAGTTGAATAGATGACACAGTGCGCTAAACATTGAAGTATGTGGATTCCTCTATATAAGCAAAGGAGGCAAATTAATTATTTAAGTAAAGGAAGAGGAGGAAGCACAAAGAGTTTTGTAGACAATTAGAAATGGCAGGGAAATTGTGCAAGTTGTTGCATGCTGATTCCTTACATATGGGGAAAAGAAATGTAAGAGATCCAGAGATAGTGTCCTTAAAAGATTCTGAAGGGAAAAGGGCTGTCAGAATAGAGGGCTACATATGAAGAAGCATCATTAATATCACACCATTGCTATTTCTCTTTACATACTGCTGGTAAGTCCCAAAGCAGAACACATGGTCATCTTCTCAGGTCTGCGTTACTGAAATAGCACAGAGTGGGCAGAAGCAGCTTAGACTAGAGCAGTACTAATGTTCCACAACTGACATCTGATGCCATATAAAATAATTGTAAATAGCTTTTAACATGCACAGTTTTCTGGAAAGGAGTTGAGAGAGGATGACAGAAACAAAGTATCATATCTGACACCATCTTTGAAAAAAATTTTGAGAACAAAAAGTCACACTTTTAGCATACAAGCTTATTGAGTCTGGGAAGATACGCACGGCTGTATCTCGCCAGGAAAATATGCAACTGCACTGGATGGAGAGCTGACAATTATACACAAGGGGATCCGGGCACAGAATAATTTGAATGGGGGCACCATTCATACATGCAGATAGGCATTTGCTTTAATTCATGGATGAGGCAGTAGATGATAACGACTTAGCTAATGTAATGCTAGGGTCAGAACTAATGCCTGACTTATGAATGCATGGGGCATTTATAAGCCATCCACTGAAATGCTAGGGCAAGTCTACTGCTAATTAAATAGTGCCTGCAGATTATCAAACGGATAGTAAACAGACTTGTGTGACACATGCCTTACCTGCCATCATAGTCTATATTTTTTTGTGAGCTTAACTCCCTAAGACACGGTAATATTGATCAGACAATTCATAGAACTCGTGGAGAAAAACTTATGAACATAAAATAATGTTTTGTACATCTGCATTGAGATCTTGAAGTATAATTGTACATCGAGATGGAGGACACTGGAGGCAAACTGAATTGGGTCAGTGTGAAACAACACATACACACATTAGCATCATCTCTCATTCTCTCTCTCTCTGTTCCATATATCACACAATATTATACTTAGATTCAAGTCACATCTGGAGTTTCAGTTTATCGTACTTTAAGAATTGGTATGGACTGAGTGCATGAATTTTACTCTGATAGATTAAAATGTACATTTTATTCTCTTCAGCATCGATGGATCATGTCAAAAATGGAAACAGACAAACCTATAATCAACTTTAATGACATTAATTTCTGATGTAAGCTCAAGATCAGTTGTCTAGTAAGCATCTGCTTTCCAGATCTTTGAAGATAAAAGGTGGACTGACAGATATTACCAATAGAAGTGCTGAAACCCAAGAGTTTATAATCGGAAAGCATTATAAAAACAACTATCAAAGAAACAAAAAAAACAAATATCAAAGAAACAAAAAAATATCAAAGAAACAAAAAACAAAACAAATATCAAAGAAACAAAAACAAATATCAAAGAAACAAAAACAAATGAGAAAATATTGCAATGATTCACAATACATAAACATATCTGGAATAAAAAAATCAACTGTATTCAAATTAGGATGGCCACCTCAGCATTTCAACAATAGCAGGCATTTAGAAACTGTTAAAAGAAATTATTTTCTATTCTTCCCTACTGGAAAATGAGCAGTAAAAATGTTTATAAATCATTGACGTCATGCACGGAGCACTGATAATGATTACAAACTCATTGAAGTCATCCACGGAGCACTGATAATGATTACAAACTTCCTGAAGTCATCAACGGAGCACTATTAATGATTGCAAACTTATTGAAGTTATCCATGGAGCACTGATAATGATTACAAACTCATTGAAGTCATCCATGGTGCACTGATAATGATTACAAACTCATTGAAGTCATCCACAGAGCACTGATAATGGCTACAAACTCATTGAAGTTATTCACAGAGCACTAATAATGACTACAAACTTATTGAAGTTAATCACGGAGCACTGATAATGACTCCAAACTCATTGAAGTTATTCACAGAGCACTGATGATGACTACAAATTCATTGAAGTTATCCATGGAGCACTGATAATGATTACAAACTCATTGAAGTTAATCACGGAGCACTGATAATGACTCCAAACTCATTGAAGTGATTCACAGAGCACTGATAATGGCTACAAACTCATTGAAATTATTCACGGAGCACTGATAATGGCTACAAACTCATTAAAGTTATCCACGGAGCACTGATAATGACTACAAACTCATTGAAGTCATCCACAGAGCACTGATAATGACTACAAACTCATTGAAGTTATCCATGGAGCACTGATAATGACTACAAACTCATTGAAGTCATCCATGGAGCACTGATAATGATTACAAACTCACTGAAGTCATCCATGGAGCACTGATAATGATTACAAACTCACTGAAGTCATCCATGGAGCACTGATAATGACTCCAAACGCATTAAAGTTAATCACGGAGCAATGATAATAACTACAAACTCATTAAAGTTATCCATGGAGCACTGATAATGACTACAAATTCATTGAAGTTATCCATGGAGCACTGATAATGATTGCAAACTCATTGAAGGTATCCACGGAGCACTGATAATGATTGCAAACTCATTGAAGGTATCCACGGAGCACTGATAATGATTGCAAACTCATTGAAGGTATCCACGGAATGCTGATAATGACTACAATCTCTGCAGTCCCAATGGAAATATATTCAGTGGTGTTAATGTTAACTCAAAACATTCTGTGCAAATTCTACATTTTTTAAAAAAAGGGGGCTTTTTATGGAGCTTCCAGAAGCTGGGAAGTTTCAAGATATTTTTGTGGAAAAGCTGACTCCTCTAAAGACTTTGTTAAATGAGGCAAATGATTTCAGATGAGACATCCTGCAATTAGAGGAAGATATTGGTTTTTGTGCACCCCCCACCCCAATATGCATGATAGTAATGGTTTTGTAGACGTTAATGTATCTCCTTCTCAGGCTGGTTCTGCTTTTGTCTTCCTCTCATCCCATGACCAGTTAATGGTGATGCTTTGTTGACTCCTCTGCAGCATTATGCTCTGTCTGCTGTTACTCCCCTCAGTTTTTGCAGTTCAAGTTGTATTTTGAGATCATCTCTAGATGTACTGAGTTGCCCTTCTGCTGCATGCTGCATACCTAATATCCCCTCTTCTAGGCTGACTCCAGATTTAGAAGGCTGAACTTAAACTGGGCACAAGACATCTATGAACTCTTCTTCGGTGTAAATAGTATGAGAGCCCTTTGGATTTACCTCTTTAACCAGTCATGCTCATATTCTGCCATATGAGCTCATATTGCCTATTTTCTAACTTACTCTATATAAAAATACTTCTGGGCAATATATATTCCTGTATGTTTATCTTGTGGCTGTAAGGGTACCTACAACTTTTAACAGAACTGTTTTACAGTATCCAAAATACACATTACTCTTGACAAATAATGTCAGAGACAACCCTACTAACAATGTTACTTGCAACAAACTCTCTCTCTCTCTCTCTCTATATATATATATATATATATATATATATATATATATATATATATATATATATATATATATAGATATTATATATAGATATACATGCACACACCCAGAAGAAGTATTGTGATGTGACATCGATCAGTGCTTGTTCAAGAAAAGGCCCGTTAGGTAGACAACCTAATGCTATATTGTTAACAATCAACACTGTTAAAAAAATAAGAGCATGAAAATGGCAGCCACCTGATGTTCAAGTATTTACAAAAATATCAAGTATGACTTACTGTTGTGAAAGGTAAAAAGCTGCACAAGTGATAGGATTTGGGGACGTACTTATGTTAAGCAGTAGTGAAGCTGTCTTAGACTAGCCTTTGTGCTATAAAATGAGTAAGAAGAATGTTTAATTTGCTGTTTGCAACTTACTGCGGGGCAGTACTATTCATGGAAAACTTTCTAGAACAGTTTGGATAGTGGAAGTGTGAAACAGGCTGGAGTTGGCAGATCCTGGCCTTTTCAAGCATGATACCCCTGTGATGAGGAAACGTCACATCAACTATATGCTTTTTATACTAGTCTGTATCAGGCTAGTATCAGGGGAGTGGAGTCTAACTATGGGAATGGCTTACTCAAATTTAACTATGATTACATTTTTAGCCAGTGTTATTGTGACATGACTGAAGGGCCGGCCACGGTGGTGCAGCAGTTAGCGTTGCCTCACAGCAAGAGGTCCTCCGGTTTGATCCTCGGCTGGGGTGTCTTCTGTGCGGAGTCTGTGTGTCCTCCCTGTGGTCGTGTGGGTATCCTCCGCATACTCCGGTTTCTTCCCACATCCCAAAGAAATGCTGTAGGTGGATTGGACACTGTAAATTAGCCCTAAGTGCGAGTGCATGTGTGTGTGCCTTCCATGGAAAGTTGGGTGCTGGGCTGGCAACTCAACACCATAAAAACTCTACTGCCAATCATGAGCGGACAGGTGATGCGCTGTGGTGACCCCTAACTGGGAAAAAGCCAAAAGAAGAAGAAGAAGGGTAAGATGACTGAAGATAGACTAGATGGCCTTATACTAGGAAATAATCTTTTCTACAGTGGATAAGCTGGCCTTGCATTAGGTTATCAGCTTTTCTACAGTAATTCTATATGGGAGTGGGAGTAGAGAGTGGGATCCACTGTAAGGTATTTCTAATGTTACACTGTTGCTAGTGGATTATTGTTTTGTGGACTACAGGAGGAGCTATTCTGTAGTATACCAACATACAGTAATAACTTGTTAGCTATTCACCTAGGGTGTTAAAGCAGTTTTGTAGGGATTATTGAGATATGGATATTAGGGTGGCCACAGTGGTGCAACAGTTAGCATTGCCGCCTCACAGCAAGAGGTTCTCTGGTTCGATCCTCAGCTGGGGTGCCTTCTGTGTGGAGTCTGCATGTCCGCCCTGTGGTCACATGGGTTTCCTCCGGGTGCTCCGGTTTCCTCCTACATCCCAAAGACATGCTGTAGGTGGATTGGATAATCTAAACTGGCCCTAGGCATGAGTGTGTGCATGTGTGTGCCTTCTGTGGAAGGTTGGGCACTGGGCTGGCAACTCAACACTGTAAAACTCCACTGCCAGTCATGAGCGGACAGTGATCCGCTGTAGCGACCCCTAACTGGGAAAAGCCAAAAGAAGAAGAAGAAGATTGAGATATGGATATTGAAGTTGCCATTCTATATAGGATAATGTCTGTGACAAAGAATGGTATTGGAAGAGAGAAATAATCAGTTCATGTCATTTACAAACAGAGAATATGATAGGCTAAGGGACTAATCCTTGGGAAAACACCAGTTGTGAAGGGGCCTTCTGAAGTGACATTGATATGTGACTAGATTGTGAAGGTTCTCTTTTGCTAAGTTGAATAGTCTTAATTTGTTAAGCAGGTTTTAATGGTTCACACTTTTAAATGCCCTGCTTAAATCTATAACAATTAACCTCTAATTGGTGTGTTTTCCATGGAAGTGAGACTGATATCACTTATAGTATATACATATATATATATATATATATATATATATATATACATACATACACACATACATATATATATAGTGTTATAACCACTTCTAAAGCTCGATTTTTAGTCTGACAGTAGTCCATATTTGTAAGTGTTCCAATAGCTGGTTGTTGGAAATGGAAATAAGACAGACAGTTGATGTAGATATTTTGTTAGGAATGTAAATTAAATAAGTGCATTTGGATTGTGGAGGAATATTGCCATTAAAAAGTGATAGGTTATAAATATGTACCAGCACTTTGGAGATGAAGTGGGCAGTCATTTTCAGGAAAAATGGATGGTGAGAGGACCTGAGTTAGCTTTTCTATTTTATGAGGCTTTTTCTTACTTCCTTTTTTGTGATTTGTCTAAAATGAAAGGCGGTGGTGGGGATAAGCTGTATGGGGTGAGGATAAGCTGTATGGGGTGAGGATGATGGGGAGGTAGTGTGCTACTGGAAGATGTGTGACCTGGCTGAGGGGGAATTGTACTGGACTATGGTTCTAAGGAAGAATGTACAGTGCCAGATTTACTGCAAGGCCATAGAGCGTATTATCATGGAACTTATAAACAAAGACATTGGCAACCTTCAAACACTGGACCCCACCCAGTTTGGGTTTGTGAAGGGACGATCTTGTCTCCTGAACCTGATTGACTTCTTTGAATCAGTCTCCAGAGCCATGGACAAGGGTAAGGTGGTCCACACAGCCTACCTAGACCTTGCCAAGGCCTTTGACACCATCCCCCACTCTGGAATCATAGATAAACTTACTAAGTTGGGCATTAATCCCTATGTCACCCAATGGGTTGCTAAATGGCTTACTGATAGAACCCACACTGTAAAAGTAGCCGACTCCAAATCCAGCTCCAGACAAGTGACAAGTGGAGTACCTCAGGGTTCAGTCCTGGGGCGCTCTTGTTTGGCATCTACTTCTCTGAAGTACAGGTCAACACTAAGGGACTCTGGCTAACAAAGTTTGCAGATGACTGCAAACTGGGAGCCATTATTGAATCCCAAATGATGTGGATACTCTACAAAAGGGCCTTACAGAAACAGATGCTTGGTGCCAGAGCCATGGGCTCAAGCTCAATGCCAAGAAATGTATTGTTATCCCCTTTGGGAAAAAACATGTATCCATGAATTACCATATAGGTGGCAGTACACTAAACACAGAAAGTGTGATAAGAGACTTAGGGACACAGGTGGACAGTGGTCTCACCTTCGATAACCACATCGCCGCAACAGTCAGGAAATCCTTCTATGTGGCACACCTCATCACGAAGGGCTTTTCATCCAGAAAAAAGGAGGTCATTGTCCCACTGTACTCATCTCTCATTAGACCCATTATAGAATACAATGCCCCATTTGGTATGTACCTCTCAAGACATCTGCAACAACTGGAAAGGCCTCAGAAATACCTCACTAAAAGAATCACAGGCCTAAAGCAGATGCCCTACGCTGACTGCCTTAAAAAAACTCCAGCTATACTCTGTCGCATATCGTCTACTCAGAGGCGATCTCTGCTTAACATACAAGGCCATGTCAAACCCAGAGCTGTTGGACATGCTACACTTAAAGAAATCCCAATCCCTCAGAGCTACATGCTCCAGGGATCTAAACCTTGTCATCACAATAAACAAAACATGCTGGAGGGATAGGTTCCTGACCCAGAGACTCCCCAGACTCTGGAATAGATTGCCCATACATGTCAAGCAGAGTGCCTCTTTGGACCTCTTCAAGAGGAACCTTGACAATTGGATGGGAGAAAGGAAATTCACCCCAGGGATCACGTCAGTCGCCCTGCTAGACAGGGGTCCAGGAAAGTAAATAATGTGGGAAGAAATAGCCAGGGAATTGTTATGGCTAGGCTTCTATAGGCCCTAGGGCTGATAGCCTAGTACCAACCTATGAACCTATGGCTTTGCCAGATTTACTATGCTCATTATAACTGGTGATATCTTTCATTTAGGATTTTCAAAGTAAGCAGCATTTTTTATATTCCAGAGAATCTTAGTATACACTGATTGTGAAAAGACATCAGAGTACAGGCAATGGACTTCACCTTTTTTATTTTTTAATTTCAAGTTTACTATTATTACATGGACTAATAACATTGCTGAAATGATCAGAATTATTTGTTAATGTTCAGACACCTCAGGTTTATCTTTTGTTTTCCTTAAGGTTTGGATAGCATGGGTTATCTATAGGCAGTGGTTTTGGTTTTATTTTGTTCAAATGGAAATGTCTGCAGAGGACTATTTGATTATGGAGCTAGGCATATTGGGCTGAGTGGGACTAGACAGCCAAACAGTGGAGACCAATTTACACTGTACATGTCAACTGTCATTAAATTTCCAGCTCATACTTTTTTTTGCCCCTTCAGACCTCATCTCATTGTTAATTGCCAATCCCCCAGTACCCAATGTCTACACCAGGTTTACCAGCTACTTATCAACCCCCCCCCCCCATAATTGCTCTGTAGTTTTACTGGAGCCTGCTGTGGATACTTACTCTGCTCTGACGGCTTGGCTCATCTGTGCTTTCATCCAGGGGGATTTTCGTTTATGACCTTCTTACTCCATTTCCCTGCACCCTATACGTGATTGCATCTGAGTGTAAATCCCCTCATTGGACCATACCTCCCCTTGGGGAGCATACCACCAAATACCCTCCAACCTGTAACGTGTATGCCCGTCCCTTCCCTGCACTCTGTTTCCTGAGCTGGTAATAAAACCCGGGCCATAGTGAAGGATTTATCCCTCTTCCCCAATGGACCAGCCCACTCATGCTGTATTCAAACATTTCCCATCTATCATTATAGTCAGTATAAGATTTTCTAATCCTGTTGGCTGCATTTATTAATTTTATTTCTAAGTAGAACCATTTTTTCAAATGAAGATGACCATGCACACGTGAGTTTGTCCTAATGGAAGGTTATGGTTTTGCCTTTAATAACATATTATCAGAGTAATAATAATATATGCATAGAGCTGGACCTGAGCCAAATGTGTTTGATTTATGTACTGCTTGAATACAAGGGAATCTTCCACTAAAGTGGGGCTGTACAATGCACATGTACTTTGGGTGTGCACGTTACTCTTCCACAGAAATGATTAATAAAGATGCCATGTTAACACAAACGGGTAGTCAAGGTAATGAGCTAGCATCCTAACAGATCACAGTAAGCAAAGAAAAATGCCATCCACATTGTAAGAATGCTCCAGTTGGACTAAATAGATACAAGGCAGTTATACGAGGATTGATTCCTTGAAGACCATTTGGTCATGTTTAGCTAAGTGAAAGGAAGGTTTGATCCTTTTGTTTTCCATAGGGGGCTGTCCCATGCACCTCCATGTGGGTGGAAAACCACCTACAAGCCCTCCATAATTAAATTGCTGCTCAATTCACAATTTTTAAGATTAATTATAAAGCAAAATAATGAACAAAAGTTCTATACAGACATTTTGTTGTGAAATCAGTTGCTGAGAAAGTGATCAGTTCCTCTGTCATTGATATGAAAGTGGTACTATAATGGGGCTGCACAGTAAAGGGTCTTTTTGCAAAGGGAACTAAGAGATGCACTGGGATAGACATACAGGATGGTACAGACAAAAAACAAGACAGAATTAAACTGAGGAATAGGCTAATAAATGGGAGTTACGACTTGATGCAGGAAGTACAAGGTAGTGAACCACTCAAGGAAAAACTAGAAAAGACAAACAAAGTGCTGAAGTACTCCAGCATAAAGAGGCACTAAGATGTTTTGTACTTTACCACAAATATAGACAAATGTTGCAAAACAACACAAATCTGTCTTGATTTGTTGATACATATGGAGCAGCATTATCACCATACAGATGATTTTTTTGCACAAACAATTAAAGTCCTACCTCAATATTTTGTGTTGTAGTGGAGGCTTCATCACTAAGGACAGAAATAGGGTTGAAGCTACTCAGAATAAGGTTATCAAGGTAGTCAATGACCATTTCATGGATACTGCTGGACAAGGGGAAATATCACAGAGGGTCTTAAAATACCTGGAGGCAATTAATAAAGTTCTGAAAAGCTGCATCTTCCAGAAAATCAACTGCACATGAGTAAATGGGGCAGCAGCTACAAACAGCGGGACTGTGATTTCAGGGTGAGAAAGGAAGAATTATTTCACTGAGAAAAGTGTAGGTGCCCTGAATGGCAAACCAAGAAGACTGTTTCAAAACTTATTGGAAAAGCTTAGCAGGCATAAGGCACATACAAGATTACCTCATCCCTTTATAGCAGTATACATATAAGACTAGAGAAGTGAGGAAGCTCATTTCAAATTAGACACCAATTGCAATTTCTCCAAGGTATATAGAAAACACAGTGGTAGCCGGTGATTTAAAACACGGGGGTCAACAGGAAGCAACTGAATGCTGGGTTTAATGTTTAGTTTTCTCCTTGATTCTTGAGTTGAGATTGAGAGGTAAGTTGGGTCATTACAGTGAGTTGCACACTGTATTCTGACAGCAGTGAGCTAAGAAGAATCATTTCTCTATGGCAGTTATGCATTGATTCACTAGCCTGATCACAGTCAAACATCCAAGGTTATAATCAAGGTCATACATTTATTTTTATGATTAATGGATGTGTGTGTGTGTGTGTGTGTGTGTGTGTGTGTGTGTGTGTGTGTGTGTGTGTGTGTGTGTGTCTAAGTTAAAATACTGGGGCAACATTTTTTATTATAGTCTGGGCAGGTTGTGTGTTATAGCAACTGATCATTGGCTCAGTTGTTCAAGGAGTTGCATTGCTTTATCACAACGTTTGGTTCTCTGGTCGAGTTTTTTGTTGCCGATCCTTCTCTGTGGAGTCTGCATGTAGTCCATTACTGTGTACAGGTTTTAGTCAGGTGCTCTTGTTTCTTTCTCCAGATCCTAAGGTGTATAATGTACGACTGTGGCCATTTGTGGTTTTACTTTCATCTAATCTAATACCAGAAGTGTACACAGAAAGTAACCAATGTTTTTGGAGTGGTATGGAGGCAGGCAGCATTCCTTGAATGGATTTATATATCCTTGCAAGTATTTGTCATCAGGGATGTCAGGAGGCATACGCACTGTACTGATTTCAGTACAACAACTTAGAAGAGGGGGTAGCATTTAAAAAAAAAAAGTACATATTTTTAAAGGTTGGCTCCTTTAAGGGGAAGACGAGCCAGTCGGAAGTGAGCTCATGTCATGTCCAGCTGGCCGCGAGCAGGAAATGTGCAGTAGTGAGCAAGTGGAAGAAGACAATTGCAAATGGATTATCATGAGTGGGAAATGTGAAGATGGAAGGCAATCGAGTGTAATGAACAGATTATCAGGTAAGGAAGGTGTGTGTGTGTCAAGTATGTTTGATTCTTCTACTAATTTTAAAGCAGTTACTTAGAGTGTCATTTACTGGCCTGTCTGTCAGGACTAGACTCGTCTCCTCTGAGCTATTCTCTGTCATGGGTCAAACAGCATCTGTCAAAGAGCCAAGTGGTTGTAAAGCCTGTTAAATGACTCCAATCAAGTACAGTTATTCTGTTGAAATCCCATACATAAATTTTAAGTACAGATTTGACATATCTACAGCAAAGTTACAAGGAGTCAGCTTATGTTTGTGCAATATTGAGTTAGGTATTAGTAAGATTTAATGGATCAGTCTCATTAGAATGGCATGAAAGATAAGAACATCAAAGGTGAAGTAAAGCTAGGGCAGTTAACTGTTTAAAAGTGAATGTAAGTTACTGATTTATCTACAGGAGAAGGTTATAATAGGAAAGCTACAATTTTCTTTATTCTGTGTGTGTGTGTGTGTGTGTGTGTGTGTGTGTGTGTGTGTGTGTGTGTGTGTGTGTGTGTGTGTGTGTGTGTCAGACGTTTAGAAAGCCATTAAATATTTAATGCTTGCAATCTGTACATATGATTCTGCATTCTTTTTCTGCCTATAGGAACATTTACTGTAACTTTCAAGGGCCATAGTATTCCGAAGGAGGCACTGGGTGGGATTTGCTGTTGCATACCTGGCCTGGGATGTAAAACTTTATATAACATATTCAACGACGATGTGTCAGACTAACTAGTTTACTCTTTCTGGCCATCTGTGCTAATGATAGCACTGGTAATTGTGTTTCCTCCACCATATACAGTCGCTGGTATGTTCTAAGTGTAATAAAAGTTTTATGTTTTGAGACTGGTGCTTTATCATCAGTATTGTAATGACTGAGGAGGTTAGGTGGTGGAATACCAGAAGAAGGAGAATATTGACGAAAAGAGACCAAGACTAACAGGGTATTGGGAGCATAACTAACTTAAACATGAGAATGTGCTAGTATCATCCTTCTGCTACAAAGCCCTAATAAGGCTGCAGCCAGAATAATATGCAGGTCTGGCTGCCACACAAAAAGAGTTGCTATATATGCCAAAAAAGAGATTATACTGGTGTATAACATGCAGCAGAGAAGTACAGAGATAGCAAGGACTGTAGACGTGCCTCTGTGATATAAAGGAAAACTTGATGGGTTTGCATTGTGTATAGTGAAAAGGAAAGAACAAACATCTCGGTTTTACTCTTTCATTCTTTTTTTAATTTCCCAAAGTCTTTTGGGTTTCTAATACCATGATGGAAATGGGCCCCACTCCCGTGTCAAGGTATAATTAAAGTTCATGAATTCAGTCTTTGATGTTAGCCAGAAGTGCTCTTCTCAGCACCCGCAATGTGCCCAGTAATGATTCCTTCTACAATTTGTATGGAGTTATCAGTAACCTATTTAAGTAAGATTGTAAATTATTTTTTATAAGACCCCATTGCTCCTACTACTACTGGAACTGTCTGGGTGTCTTTCTTCCACCTTGCCCTAATTTCTGCCTGCAAATCCTGGTATTTTGACTTCGTGTCTCTCTGTACACAACACACTTTAGTCACTGGGTGTAGCAATTTCAAAAATCAATGCTACTTTTGTCTTTTTTTTTCATGGACTACTACATCTGGTTTTCTTACATCTATTTTTTGAACTATTCATAATGGATGATCCTATGTGATATAAAATTCATCATTTTCTATGATGCTTTGTGGCTCATGTTTCCAGTGTTTTTCAGCTACTTCAGTACCATAATGTTTGCACAATCCTTGATGCAGCAGTCTTGCTACGTTATTATGCCTTTCAGTATATGGTCCTTCTGCCATTAGTATATCACAGCCAGCAACAAGATGTGCAACTGATTCCAATTTGGTTTTACAAAACCTACATTTATCTGTTTCTCCCACATGTTCAATGGACTTTGTAAACCAACATGTACTTAGTCCACTATCTTGAGACGCCAATATTAACCTTTCGTCTTTTGGTTTAAATTCACCATTCCTGCACAATTTCATATACTTGCAACTGTATGCATTTTCCACATTTCTTGCATTCTCATCTGATCCTTCACCTTATAGACTCTCTTTTTTGTTTTTTTGGCACATTCATTTGCTACCTGATTTTTATCTACTTCTGGTTTGATTTCCATCCCTGCTTGATGCTGATATGCTTCTGCTAAACTAAGCAGGGAATTCATCTTAGATTTATTCTCCTCATGTTTCAAAACTTTCACTACATTTGGGTCTTGTGAGGTCAGCAGATATATATGCAGTCCCACTATCACAGATCTATACATGTAATCAATTGCAAGGAGACTCGTACCTCCTTCAGAAATTGGAATATATAGACTTTGTATGCACTGATTTTTATAAATCCTTTGATGAGCATGAATCAGCCTTCTTCTTTTCCTTTCCAAACTATCCAACACCATTTGGGGCCAATCAATCACTCCAAAACTGTAAGTTAGAACAGGAACAGCAAATTGGTTTATAGCTTGGACTTTGTTCCTGGATGTCAGTGCTGTTTTTAATATTAATTCAAGCCTTCTAAAATATTCCTTACTGAGTTTTATTTACATTTGTTCATGCTTTATTGTTGTTCCTTCATCACTTCCCAAATATTTATACACTCCCTCTTGCTCAAGTTCTTTTATATCACATTCTTGTCCCAAACTGATGTTTTCTTGGTGCTGTAGCTTTCCTGCTTTAAAGGTTGCTTTTGCACATTTATCAAGACCAAATGACATTCTCATATCATCTGAAAAAGTTTTGATCATGTGCAGTTGTATTTTCAGTTCCTCATCTGATGAACTATACAGTTTTAAATCCTCTACAAAAAGAAGATGAGAAGTCTTTACACTTTGTTTTCTGGGAACCAAATTATACCCATGACTTAATCTGTTAAGTAGACAATTTAATGGATTAAGGGCAAGACAAAAAGAGCAGTGGTGAAAGTCATCCTGGAATATCCCCCTTTGAATTTTTATCCCTGGAATAGTAATTTGTCCTTTATCATGGCTTAATTGCAGAGTGGTTTGCCACTGTTTCATCGTCGCTGTAATGTAATTGATAAGTGTGAAGTGTATCTTATACATTTTTAAGCACTGTTTTATACATAAATGTGGGATACTGTCAAGTGCTTTTTTATAGTGTATCCACTGTGAATGAAACACCCTAGTTAGGGGTAGCAGGTGGATAGTAATTTACTCAAGCTCAAAACCTGTACCTTAGTTACAGAAAACAAAAGCATGAATCCTCTACCCCAACTACCTTGCTGCATTTTTCAAAGAACTGACTTTCAGGTTAATTTTCAAGTCAAGGAACCGAGTTTGAGTGAATATATATATTACTGAAGAGGCGTTACAGCAAATGCCACTTCAACAACACTAAAAGAGCGAACCGTGAATTACGAGAATGGCCGTAGCTTGGCTGGGGAGGGGGGTAGCAGCTTGAGAGCTGTGAGTACAAATTTGAAAATCCTAGCTACACCCCTGTTTGTCATCTCAATTTATTGTGAACTACTCTTTTGCTAGCTTTGAGCATTAAGCTTTAGTCACAACTTATTTTTTCTTGAATAAAAAAATAGACTGAATTTCATTTTTGTTAAGGCCACTATTGTATGTAAAAGGTCATTAAAAAGCTCACAAGATGCACATTAGGTAATCTAGAAACCTTTGACTTCATCCTCTTATTAATTTTGGCACTTCCTTCACACTTATTCTAGTGGAATCGGGGCCAGTTAGAGGGTGTATTTAAATGACCGAGAATAAAGGATGATATATATATATATATATATATATATATATATATATATATATATATAGTCCATGGAATACAAAGTTATTTGATCACAGGTAATGGTCATTGACCTATGATGGCACCGTGGAAAATTACATCAAGACTGTAAAGTAACACACAGTACTTATAGAATCACAAATGGGACAGCATAATCATAAATATTTATAGTGCAATGGATACAACAGCAGCATGTTTTTATGCTAATAAACACATCATTTTCACTGGTACATCACCACAGCAAATCACAGATTAAGATTTATGATGGTGCAGTACATGACAGGGCTGTGCATATTGCCTGTATGATGTGACACACAACAGCATGGCTTACAGGTGCCAATAACACTCGTCCAGGAAAAATTGCTAAACCCTGCCTTATGATTCCTGTGTGCATAAGTACAACAAGAAAACTGACTTTTGAATCAAACAATATGTTCAGCAGTTGCATTACTTTACTTGAGTCTGTTAACCAGAGACTGATTCATACCTGATCCATTTCAGTCACTGCCTGGGAATACAGCCGACAAACAGAAGTGCACTACATAATAATTTGTAGTACAGAGATAACATACAGCAATTATGTTTTTATCGTAATAGATTTGTCAATCATTCCACTGGAAAGTAAAGGTGCAGATCATATAGTGACAAGTACTGTTAAAATGTTCTCAGCTAGCCATTAACATTTATAATCCTAGCACACAAAATGAAGAAGTTAATGTTTTTTATACACATTTTCCTCTCCATGTTTAGACTTATTAAAGGAATGATTACATATTAGAAAGCTCCGTTTATTAATTGATTTATCTATCCATCGAAGGAGTTTGAGAGGTAGTGTATTATGTGTGATAACAGACTAATTATGAGGTACAAGTATATCCTGGTTTGATTCCTCCACCCTCTCTTATATTAATAACATCACCACAAGTCTGCATAGTCCATGAAAGTAAGAAAGTTATTAATAAATGCTATGTATGTGTAACATCCTTGAGAACAGGTAGTAATGTCAAGTAGGAAATCAAAGAGATACATTAGTTTAATAATTATACTTAATTATGAGCCAGCATTCTGATGAGGATCTGTGTTCTACTGCAATTTTCAGAAAATTACACAAAACTTGTAACCATTAGTAAATACTGTGTGCACATGCTGGATGTTTAAGGATGTAATTTAAGCCTTTTTGTATTTGACAAAAAATTATGTAAAATTAAAGGCTGTACATTTAACCTGTATGTTTTCTCTCTAGTCTTAGCTGTTTCTTTTATAAAGGGACACACTAGATACTGGATGCACATGTATTGAGAAATTGAATTTATTTGCAAGTGTCCTATTGCTTTTTGACTAGTAAACAACAAAAATACCAACAGCATTAAGAAAGGCCACTGGTTACAAACTAAAGAAAAAAAAATAACCTTATAAATGCATTTGTCAATCACAGGTCTACCTGATAAGACCAAAAAGCCACAATATCTAATCCCACAAGACCGGGACAAAATTGTCAAAACCTGACATGAAAAAAATACCCAGAACACCGAAGAACAAACTCTGGGTAAGTAAGCAATTGTCCATCATGGCGAACTTTACCCTTCCCCCACTGTAGTGTGATCTCAGAGTTGGTATATTTATTTGGAGGGTGTGGGGGCAAAGCCTGACAAATGGATAGGTTTAATTTGCTTTGGTTTCCAACTTCTTGTTGTTTTGTTGTTCCAGAGACATGGTTACTTACCCAGAGTTTGTTCGTCAGTGTTCCAGATAGTCGTTGATGTCAGGTTTCAGCAATTTAGTTTCGGTTTTGTGGGAGTCAAAATTTTGGCTTTTCAGTCTTATCAGATAGAACCATCAATCACACTTATACAGTAAGCATTTTAAAAACATAAGAAAAAACTTTAATATAAGGTATTAAAAAGCATACATCAATAAACACTGACTTAAACATCTAAGTATATGACACTTGTTAAGGGTAAAATATATTTAGCAACGCACCCAAAAGTGAAAATGAAACTTTTATCTGACTTCTTATGGATGTCTGTGTGACATTTGTATTTTAGAACAAATGTATTTATACCTGCATGCCCAGTGGTAGTGCTTTGTTGTTGGGGTAAACTGGATGGTTTTGCAATAGATACTGATAGGGTCAGTGATTGTCCAGTACATTAAAGGTGTACAGAATGAGAAAAAAACAGTTATAGCTAATTCCCTGACACTGGGAGCTGGTAGCACTTGTTATTAATGCTTACTTCTAAAGGAATGGTTAACATTCAGCATTTCTTACTTTATGTTTTGCATATAGCAATTATGTTGTAGTGCTATACAGTAATTATGCATGAGGTAAGTACTTAAAATATTTAATTTTAGAACTATCATTTATCAATTCTGCCATATTCACACGCATTGTTTAATTTATTAGCATTTATTACAGTGATTTTTGTATCATTTTGGACTAATTCTGAGCATATCTGGGAGTTTCCACCCAGGTTCCTAACATAGCTGAAAAAGGCCTTATGATTGTCCTTTGAATCCATGGCAATTCTTCTCTCAAAATTGGCCTTAGTTGATTTTATGAGTGCTCGTATTTTTACTAATAATGATCAGGGGTGACTTCCCTTTTATGGATTTTGTTCTATCATGTAATAGCTTTCTCCTCTTATTGTAAAGTTTGTTAATGGCTGGGGTCCACCAGACTGGACGCTTGCCCTTTGTGGAAAGAGTCTTGGTTTTATTTGGGATTGCCTGATCCATGCAGTCCTGGAGGTGTTCATAGAAGGCATTTGTAAGGGCTTCCAGCTTGGGTTGTGGTTTCCACTGGCTCAGGGGCCTTGAAGGATACCACACCAGTCTTGAGTAGTGTGAAGTTTGCTTTAGAGAAGTTCTTCACTGTGGTCTTTTGTTTGGGGTGGGGCGGATGTGGATTTCCAGTGAGATTAGTTTATGATCAGATCTCACCAATGAGGGATATACTCCGTGTGGAGCATTTTGTCCCCATGTTTGTGATGATGAGATCTAGTATATTTTCTCCTCTCATGGGAACAGTGACTAGCTGTTCCATGGCATTTGAATTTATGAACTCCAGGAACCGTTGGGCTAGAAAGTTAGGGCTTGAGTAATGTTCCCAGTCTATATTCGGTAGTTGAAGTCACCCAATATGATGGTGTTTGGAGATACATTTATACCCTCCAGTGTCTTCAGGAAGGCTGTGTGGGGTTCCTGAGTTTGAGAGGGTGGCCTGTAGCATGCTACAATTTGTAGAGCAGTTTTGCCTATGGTTAGTTGCACCGATGGTTTCCAAGCTTCATTGCGTTGCACCAACCTGGAGGTGTGGGTATCCTTTATGAATATGGATACACCCCTCCTTTTGTGGTGTGGTCCTGGTTTTGGGGCCGAAACGCATGATATGAGGTAAAACCTAATAGTGCCGGGGTGCTCTCAGGATCCTTGAACCAGGTTTCAGTTACAGCACAGACATCGATGTTCTCCATGCTGAGAAGGGCCTCGAGTGCATTTTGAGATTTAGACTTCTGGCATTGAGCAGCATTACCCTCAGTTTCTTCCCATTTTTGTTTTCTAGGGTGGTAGGTTTAGAATTTGAGCCTTGCCTAAAAAAGGCACTATGGGGGTGGCAAGAGCCTTAGCCAATATCCGGAATCCCAGGGGTGACAGGTGCAAGCCGTCCCTTGTGAAGCTTGTGGCTTGTCAAGCATGTCATCCCAGGCAGACAGACACTGGATCCCCTTTGAATGACACCAGACATTAAGCCAATTGTTAAAGCTGATCATCTTGTCTCTATATTGTGGCATCATTCTTGGTGAAGGAAGGATACTGCTCAGGGTCAGGGTCATACCTGCCTGGGCTACATAATCAGAGAGCTCCTCTATGTCTTTTTTCATGTAGTCCAGGGAGGTACATCTCAGGTCGTTCACACCAGCATGGACAATGACTGTGTCATATTTGTACTTGCCGTGGAGTGACCAGAGTGCTTGTGTTATGTGGCGGATTCTAGCGCCAGATAGGCAGCTTACTGTGACCCTCTCCTTGTTCATCCTGGTGAGTGGGACGTCAGTGTGTCTGACTATGGAGTCACCTATGACAAGTATGTTGGTGTTGTATTTGGCCTTAAGGGCTGTGACTGCTTTGCACACTGCTTTTGTGGTTTATGTGTTGCTTGTGGGATGTCTTGAGGTAGCAGTTGTTTGGGTGTCTGCTTTGGAGGTCTCTGCTGTTTAGGTAAATTTTTACTCAGAGCCGCCGAGTATGTCTTTGTGTGTTTATGTGTTTGATTCAGTGGTGTGGTAGCATTATGTGAGGCTGGTTTTGTGGTGTGTGTAGTTGCCTTCTCCTCCTGTCTGGTCTTGCCAGTCCTGAGTTGAGAGAGCTCAGCCTCCAGTTTGGCTAAATAGCTGCATCTCTCGCAAGTATTTGTGTTATGTGGGAGGAGGAGAGGGTTGTCTGTGTACATGAGGCAGTTATAACATTGCCTCAAGATTCCCAGATTCACCAGCTGGACTGGAGAGGAGATTGATTGTAGCAATTATGTTGTAGTGCTATACAATAATTATGCATGAGGTAAGTACTTAAATGATAGTTCTACAATTAAATATTTTATCAATTCTGCCATATTCACATGCATTGTTTAATTTATTAGCATTTATTACATGCTTTTTAATTTCTACTGTATGCTGTAGTTCCTCAGTATGAGGAACAATGGTTTATAAGTTATTAGTGAGAGTGCCCTGCCTATAGTCTGTGTTGTCATACCCTGATGCCCAGTGTCCTTTTACTGACACTACTAATTCTGATCTTCATCCAAGAGAAGAGCACTAACTTCTCTCCTTTAGTCCAGCTGCCTAAGACTTAATACAGACAGCAACTAAGTTCACCTCCAAATCTGATAAAGCAAGCAACCCTTATTCCCAAATCCAGAAAGGCTATCTGTAACAGTAATAGCAGATTGGCATCATCTTCCAAAGTCTAATCATCCCCTCCAGACACAGCTGTCTTGTTATCCCCACTGTGGCTGTCTAAGGTAACTGACATCTGCTAAGGAAGCAGCACACAGGAATCATCGTTAGTCCCAGAAAGCACCAGTGGCTGGATCCGTCAGCATTTCCTATTCAGAACTTGGAACTCCATCCAGCACAATATCTGTTGATCCATCAGTCATGCTGGCTTCAAGGCTACTTTCAGAGACTAATTATTACCCAGCAGCATGTGTGACTGTTTTGCTAGGACTCAGCACTATTAGTTGTATGTACATTCCTCCTCCTCCGGCCTCTAGCAGTAACATCTGCCCACTTGTGCTTGCTGTAATGCTGGTAAGGAAGTCTTTGTGTTTCCTGGCTGCTGGTTTTACTGTCATCTCACACCCTCACCTTCATTCTTTCCCCCAGTCTTCCACTATAATATATTCCCAACAAATACTCAGTGATTTGCTGTCTTCACTTGCTGCTCTGTTATTTTGCAATGGAACAGCAATCCATCCAGCTCTTACACATAGATCACCACGAGCATAATTTATTAGCCATTGTAATTAACTTATGTTGGAACCTGATTGTTTCTCTAATTCCATTGTTGCCTGCTTACAGTTAGCTTTAGATGAATTTCTATGATAGTTAGATTTTTTAAAATATTAACCTATGTTATTTTGTTATTGCTTTGTTTTTTGCATATATGAAATCTACTTAATGATTTTGTAACACTATTAGCAGATAGCAATACAAAACTGCAGTAACGCCATCCCTACAATTCTTTCTGATGTACAATAATTTAATATTATATCAAGTGTTTCTTTTTTATAATTTTTGTTATATATATTATAATTGTTGCTTTCATTTATTCATTCATTGATTCTTTGCCCAGTACCTGCTTTATCGTGTACAGGGGCACAGAGGACCAGCTCCTATAACAGCAACCAGTGGGGATAAAAAAAAAATAAAGAGAGCGAGAACTAATTGGACACCAGTGTATCACAACACACACACCTAACCACCCACCCTTACAGGCAGTTTAGACAATCATGGATTCACCTCTGAAATCTTTAGGGATGTCAGAAAAATGTGGGGTACCTGAAGAAAAAACATGTAAACAGAAGGAGGTATGTGCAGACTCCACACAAAAGACACCCCACTGTCAATCAGTAGTAGTAACTGCTGTACCCCTTTGTTTCCCTAGCAATCGCTATTGATCCAGTTGTATTTCTGTTTTTGGAATTCATTTGGGGCTCCCCTGTAGAAAATGGTTGATTCAACTGGAAATTTAAATGACCCATAAACCTGCTGCCCTGTCCAACAGACTTTTAATTTTGTTTATTTAGTCAGCTATTAGTAAGACTTCTAAAATATACTTGCCCTGAACTGCTCCCACAGCACAATAATGTTATTTGTTACTACCAAAAAACTCCAGTATTGCTCCAGAATCATAGAAGAAAATGCACAGGGTAGAGTATTCTCTAAAGTATATTAATAAAAAATACCTGGCAGCATAATTTTACCAGAACCTATTTGTTAATCAGCACATTGAATTAGCTTGTAGAATGGACTTCTCTGCACAATATCTCTTTTTTCTACCCCACCATTCTCCTGTAACGTGAGGCCTGAAAACAAAGAGGAAGTCATGTCCTTATCCCAAAGTTCAAATATGTCCTCTTGATTACCCACTTACCTGGGCTCATTATAAAATGCCATGGTTTTAACAAGCTAAGGTCCTCAAAATATGTAGATTTTGAACTTTAAACAATTGCAAACACTGTAGTTTTATTTCAGAAAATGCAAACTGGTTATCAATCATTTCTGAAGCAAACCTAAACTTACTCTGTTACATATAAGTTGCTATTTCAAAGCACTGCCCAATCCTTGCTTTCATAATAGGCACAGGACATCATCATATATACTTATATTAACCTCCACAACAAATTTCTCCTGCTGTGCCCTCCTTTAGGATAGATATGAATGAAAATGTTGCCACTAAAAAAAACTCGCCTACATGGAACACTCTTCCTAATCAAATATAATACAGCAACACCTCCATGAAGTTTGGGAAAGACTTCATAGTCATCTTAAAGAACAGAATAAATATATCTAAGTCCAGGACAAGATCTTATAACATCTGTTTCCCATTGAGCAAAGTCTTCCCACAGTAATGGTAGTCATAAGCATACTTTTAGTGTCCAGACCACGTTTTAATTATGTTATGTCAAATATACTTCTCATGTACATAATTCCACTGTATCATGTCAATCAAAATATTCATGTGTACAATGTGTTTAATGTCTCCAAGTGTTGCTTTGCTCTTCACAGGACTTCTCCTGATTGGTTCTCTAATTGTACTCAACTGGCCATTAGTTCTGTGGCATGGGAGATATGTATTCACAGTCTAGACAAGAGCCATACAAGCCCAGTAGTTCATACCTAGAAAGTTCTATCAGACAAGCTGTTTCCAACTGGTAAGAAATTGGACAACAAGATGTGGGGCCTCAACTTGCTGATTCAGCAATGTAGACTATTTCTTACCTGGTGGAATGGTGGATCATCTCTCCCTTCTCCTGACTGACTTTCAAACATCTGTTACATGCTGCCACTACAAGGATCATGTATTTGCATGTTGAAATACCCTGAGACATGCATGCATGTACACTATGGCAGCACATGCTCCATAACAATTATGCCAGAGGTGCCACATATAGGGTGACCACTAGATGTCAACCATTTGGCAAGCCAGAGTCACCTCTCCACCAGAAGAATGGGAGAAAAAACAATGGTTGCTTATTCAAATTTTCTCCTGCCAGCTCCACCTTATGTCTGATTGCTAAGGTTTACTAATACTGTGACAGAATTAGATCCCATTTTGTGTCAGGTAGTAATTTAAGTTCATAAATAATTTTTTCTTCTGTCTGATATTTGTTAAGAGTGTTCAACAATATGATGATCCAGGATAAGTATTTTATTCTGCTTTTAATAATGTAATCAATTATTTATCACTGTATGTAACTCAAATAAAACTAAACACATTTTCAGCTTAATTGTTTTGTGTTACGATTTGGGTTGTGTCTGAAAAAAGTCCATCAACTAGTCCACGCATGCTGTTAACAATAAAAAAGTTGACTAGACAAGTCAGGTGGTCTTTGAACCCTTTCCAGCTATAACCTACACTGCAAGGACAAGGGTAAATATTATACATGTATTATATGATTTAGTATAGCCAAAAGTTTTGAGGGTTGAGAAGAAAAATAGACATGAACAGAACATGCAGACTTCATATAGATAGTGACAAAAGGTCAGGACTGAACCCTGAATCTACAAGGCAAACATCTAACCACTGAGCCACAATGCTACTCATTCTTTTGCAAATATTTAGAAAACAATTTTACTGTATTGCTGAATCAGCTCTCCATTTGGAACCTAAGACTCATGATGAAAGACAAGACAGCAAAAAGAATGCGCAGCATGTATGTCAAGAAATAAAACCTGCCTGTTCTGGGGTGGGTGCGGTGTTATCACCTTACATACCTCTGTGCTTTTCTCATTTACAGGAATACCTACTGACACTAATGTTCCATTAGCCTTTAGAGTAATCTTGCATATTTCAGTGTCAACACAGTTCAGGCTGAACAACTAAGACAACAGTCAATTAATAGAGGGCACATAGTACAAAAGTAAGAAACAAACATACCAGAAAGGCTCTCAAAGGAAAGCAAAAAGACAGACATCTCAAAGAAAAGTAAAAAGTAGATAGCTAATTCTACTACACAGTATTGTAAAAGTGCATAAACAGAACATATTACAAATGTGTGTAGATTTGCTACTCTTAACAGGTAATGTAAGAACTCTTTTGCAGCCATTACTGATCAACAGAAAAGTGACTGGTCTTTGATCTATTTTTGAATGTTCTTTCTTCAAGGTTTTACTGAAATGTACGCAATTTCTGATATTATTTTGAAGACCATATATGTCCTTCAATAACAAGATTCATCAAGCGGGATCCAGCAGAAAGAATATTAAAAATACAGCTAAAAGAGACGAGGGCTGGGTAAAATTAGAAGAAAATATTTGCTTCATTTCCAAAATGGACCAGATAAGATCCCCACCTCAACAACTGTGGTATTTCACAATATAAATCTAAGCGGTGATTTGTAATCAGTGTCTAAAATCATATTGCAGGGAAAAACTTGCTTAATGACAATGGCTCATAAAATAAGGTCCTAAAGAAAGGAACTTGAATGTAAGGGTATAAAATGTCACAAAGTAACCAGCAGATGACCATTCATTCTCTGTTACAGACTTGTGCCTCATTGTGGACAGTTCTTGATAAATAAGGACTTGTTTCCAAGTTGAAGAAGCTAGTTCTGTGGTAGTAAATGTGAATATAGAGAAAAGTCAGTTGATTTGTCAATCCACAATGACAGTGCCAGGCTGCCCTGTGTTACACGAAAACCGTACTATTTTCTTTATTACAAATAATTTGAATTTTACAGTTAATATTTCATGTATGATAATTGTGTTTGGTAGTGTATTTTAATATGAAATAGTGCTTCTGTTCATTTTTACTTTAATTCGTTATGTAAGGTTATACATTTTTATTGTGTGAAATTGTATGTTATAAGTTTATAAACTGATTTTAACATTACCCAACACCTCACCTGAGTTGTAGTAGAAAAATGAGTCCAACTGATGAGATATCACTGACACAGTGCTTCCCAAACTTGTATAGCTTTCCTGATAACATAGCCTTAAACATTCACAGAACTTCTAATTCTGATGGCAGTTCTAAGAAATTAAAATTGTGCCTAAGGCTAATTTTTTATTTTTTTATTTTATTTTACATTTGTTGACCGGGCTAGTCCAACTGGATAATTTCCATTTTCAGTGGAGGCCCGGGGAGAAAAGCTCCAAGATTAAAACAAGATTATAAAAATTAAACATTTACAATAATTACCTGTGATACAGACATTGAGCAACAATGCTTACATCTTAGTCTAGGTCAAGTAATAAAAAGACATAGTACTATCCACATATTGAGAAAGGCAGTAATTCTTTACAGTACAATTATGTGAGGATGGGATATTACATATTTTAAAATGTATATACATACTTGTAAAAGACATTTGTGTTTTTTTTTTTTTTTTTAGCAGTACAGTCATTGGGTCATTTGATATCCCAGAGAAAGATTGCAGTTTAGAATTCTGGGAATATGATAGTGGAAAGAAAAAAGTAGATTAGTCTGGATTTGTACAGGAGCAGAGCCAAAAGTTGTTCAGATGTAAAAGAAGTTGTTTTTTGAAAAGATGAAAGGAGGCTAGAGAGGTGATGTGTGAGGGGAGGTTATTCCATATTTTGCCTACTGAGTTGGAGAAAAGGCAGTTACCTGCTGAATTTGTAATTCTAGTTGTGTTGACCTGTAGCTTTTCGGAGCAGCTGTTTCAAGTTATTATAGGGGATCAGGAGGTTATTAAGAGCAGGTGTCTTTAATGGTTGATATAGAATGTTATGTGTTATTAAGAGTTGTTGATATATAAGTTTGTTAGGAAGTTCTAACCAGTGTAAGTGTTTTAAGTTAAGACAGTGGTGAGTTCTATACTGGGATGCTGTGGCAAAGCGAGCTATATTGTGGTAGGATGTAGTCAGTTTCTTTAGGTTGCTTTTGGAGAGATTACTGTAAATAGAAGAAGCATACAGTAGAGTAGAGATAAGGTTTAAGAATGTATAAATACCCTAATGGTGTCACTGCATAATACCTATTCTTCCAGCAGTTAACTGAATTTATTTAATGACACTGGTCCGAAGTTGGTAAAACTGATAGACTACACTGAACACTGTATTGCTGTAATTAATAATAAAATTAATTGATCAGATCTGCTTATTTTTCTCCATTAAATATTTCATCTGTTCATGTAGAAATTGACACCATTTTTGCTTCAGTGCAGAGGGATGCTACTACAATCACTCAAAGAAAGAAGAAAATGCTTGTTAGAAACATTAATGCTTACAGAGAAGGAGCGGCTTATCCTGGTACTAACCTTCTACTGTTTCTTGTCCTATGGCATCTAATTTTATGTCAAAAGCTTTAGAATTTCCACCTTTGTCTAGGGCTAATGACAGTGACTCTTTTTTAGGCCAAGAACCAGTGAGGAGGTCAGAGAGAATTGCAAACAGGCAGTTGGCCAACCAGATGAAGTCCGAAATCTTGCAGGACCATCGGACCTGCTCCAGGAACTGGAGGGTTTGTGCCAACCGAGAGAGAGAGGACAAGCTTGGAACATGAACTGAACCATGGCTGTTTCTCCCAAAATATTTCATCTCATTTTGTCAAACTAAGAGACAATATTTACAATTTCCCCTACTGAAAATTTTGATGAAGTACAGACTGGTTTGTTAAATGAAGGTTTGACCTTTGTGCCTTCCAGGAGAGCTAATATTTCAGTCAAACTTTGACTGATTTAAAATTTTGTAGAAAACTGGCCTTACTTTACAGTGGCTATAAAAAGTTTATACACCCCTGTTAAAATTCCAGGTTTTTGTGATATAAAAGAATGAGACCACAATAAATAATTTCAAAACTTTTACCACCTTTAATGTGACCTATAACCTGTACAGTTCAATTGAAAACAAACACATCTGTTAGGGAAAAAAATATAAAAAATGAAACAACGTACAATAAGCTGGTTGCATGTGTGCACCCTCTTAAACTAATACTTTGTTGAAGCACCTTTTCATTTAATTACAGCATTCAGTATTCAATTAATGAGACTCTAATTAACCCCAAACAAAATTTAGCTGTCCTAGAATAATTTTCCTGATATTTACTCAGTTGCCTGCTACAGTAAAAGCCATGGTTCATAGAGCGCTTACAAAGCATCAAAGAGATCTCATTGTTGAAAGTTATAGAGCGCTTACAAAGCATCAAAGAGATCTCATTGTTGAAAGTTATCAGTCAGGAGAAGGGTACAAAAAAATTTGACAGCATTGGATATACCATGGAACACAGTGAAGACAGTCATCAAAAAGTGGAGAAAATATGGGACAACTGTGACGTTGCAAAGACCTGGACGTCCTTCCAAAATTGATGAAAAGACAAAATGAAAACTGGTCAGGGAGGCTGCCAAGAGATGTACAGCAACACTGAAGGAGCTGTAGGAATTTCTGTCAAGTAATAGTTGTGTACTACATGTGACAGCAATCTCCCGCATTCTCCATATGTCTGGGCCATGGGGTAGGGTTGCAAGATGGAAGCCTCTTCTTACACAGAAAAAATATCCAGGCCCATCTAAAATTTGCAAAACAATACATTAAGTCTCCTAAAAGCATGTGGGAAAATGTGTTATGGTCTGATGAAACCAAGGTTGAACTTACTGGCCACAATTCCAAAAGGTAAGTTTGGTGCAAGAACAACACTTTGCATCACAAAAGGAACACCATCCCCACGGAGAAGCATCGTGGTGGCAGTATCATGCTTTTGGGTTGCTTTTCCTCAGCTGGAACTGGGGCTTTAGTCAAGGTGGAGGGAATTATGAACAGTTCCAAATACCATTCACTTTTGGCCCAAAATATTCAGGCATCTCCTAGAAAGCTGAAGATGAAGAGGAATTTCACGTTTCAACACAACAATGACCCCACGCATGCATCCAAATAAACAAAAGAATGGCTTCACCAGAAGAAAATTAAAGTTTTGGAATGGCCCAGCCAGAGCTCAGACCTAAATCCAATAGAAAAATCTGTGGGGTGACCTGAAGAGGGCTGTGCATAAAAGATGCCCTCACAATCTAACAGATTTGGAGCACTTTTGCAAGGAAGAGTGGGCAAATATTGCGAAGTCAAGATGTGCCATGCTGATAGACTCCAACCCAAGAACGCTGTAATTAAATCAAAAGGTGCTTCAACAAAGTATTAGTTTAAGGGTGTGCACACACAACAAAGTATTAGTTTAAGGGTGTGCACACACAACAAAGTATTAGTTTAAGGGTGTGCACACACAACAAAGTATTAGTTTAAGGGTGTGCACACACAACAAAGTATTAGTTTAAGGGTGTGCACACTTATGCAATCAGCTTATTGTACTCTTTTTATTTTTTATATTTTTCCCCAACAGATTTGCTTGTTTTTCAATTGAATTGTACAGGTTATAGGTTACATTAAAGGTGGGAAAAGTTTTGTAATGATTTATTGTGGTCTCACTTTTTTATATCAGAAAAACCTGGCATTTTAACAGGGGTGTGTAAACTTTTTATATCCACTGTATATATTTGAGCAAGCTAGTACTAAGACTAGTGTTCTTTTTAACATTACTAGCAAATTTAGTCCTGTGTTGCCTAGTACTGTTTTTACATTTTATGATGTATGTGAAAAAACATTGAAAATATGAATAAGAAAAAAACTAACATTTACTACAATTTAAGTCATCCTGAAAGGTCTATTCTATAAACTTAGTAATAGGTCAGAGTTGCACTTGATGCATGCAGACAAAGGTGGGAGGCTTGTTATTATGTATCAAAGTGAATACATTCACGCTATTGAGTCTATGTTAAACAATCCAGCTGAGTATGAAAATGTTACTATGTTACAAATTGAGATTAGATATTGTTTTACTTATGTTTTATATGCCGTACTTAAAGATGCGGTGGTACAGTGGTAGCATTGTTGCCTCACAGCAAGAGGTTCTCCTGTTCGATTCTTGGCTGGAGTGCCTTCTGTGTGGAGTCTGCATGTCCTCCCTGCGGTTGAGTGGCCTCCGAAAGACATGCGTGAATGGGTGTGCCTTCGCTGAAGGTTGGGCGTCGGGCTGGCAACTCAGCACCATAAAAATCGACTGCCAGTCATTAGTGGACTGGAGTTCCACTGTGGTGACCCCTAATCAGGAAAAGCCCAACAACAACAACTTATGAATGGGTGGACACCTTATGAAGTTTTTCAGTTTCTACATGAGGAACATCCACAAGTTGCTGTTTTATTTGGGATCCCAGTTACATAGTGGACAATTTCCTATACCTTTCAGGCCTATTGCTGCTGCAAAAGGCAGCATTACAGAGTATATATCTATTTTTTGGATTTTTCTTTTTTTTTTGGCATTTTTTTAGAATATCTGAATAAGACAGTATTGGAAATTTAAATAGTGACTGTTTACCTTAGATGTAAAATCTTTATACAATTGTATACATATAGAACAAGGCTTAGAATTTCTGCAGTTATTCTTAGCCAAGTTCAGTTCTAACACTATCAGTATGATTTGTCAATTAATGGATCTAATGTTGGAAAATAAGTTTTTTATGTTTAATAAGTTTTTCTTTCATCAAAAACAGCTTGTAGCTATAGGTGCTGCTGTTGCCCCATTCTTTGCCAATCTGATTATGGGATGTTGGGAAACCCAGTGTTTACATAGTTTTCCTTTTTTATACAGCATGTGCAAATATACAAAAGATTTTGTGGATGACCTATTTTTATAACTGATACTGTGGAAAAGGATGTGTTAGAATTTTGAACAGATGTTAATTTAAGTAGTGACTTTCTAGCTTTTACTTTAGATAATGTAGATATTAAAGTACATTTTTTGGATGTATCAATTTGTTAGAATAATATAAATGGAACCTTTAGCAGTAAGTTTTTTGGGAAGAGTATTTTCCTAATAATTATTTGCACAAGACTAGTGCACATCCACCCTTTATGAAAGAACATACCAAGAGTGCAAATGATCAGAATGTCTTGACTTACAACTAGTCAGGTAGATTTTTTGGAAGATCTTGAAGACATTAAGTTATTTGCAGACAGAGGCTATGACAGGAGGGACTGCCGCGGTGATACAGCAGTAGCATTGTTGCCTCACAGCAAGAGGTTCTCCTGTTCAATTCTCGGCTGGAGCGCCTTCTGTGTGAAGTCTGCATGTCCTCCCCATGGTCAAGTGGCTTCCGAAAGACATGAGTGAATGAGCATGCCTTCGCTGAAGGTTGGGCATTGGGCTGGCAGCTTGACACCATAAGAAAATCTACTGCCAATCATTAGCGGACCGAAGTTCTGCTGTGGCATCCCCTAACCGGGAAAAGCCAAAAAGAAAAACAAGGCTATGACAGGAGGGAACTGCAAAGAACAGCAGAAGAGATTACATCTAAAAGCGAAAGTGTCTTTCCTTCTATACTACCTGCAGGGCTGACTAGCAAGAATGTGTCAGATAAGAATGACAGTATAGATTACACAAACAGTCTCTGTTTATATATGACAGTTTATGACAATAACATCAAGAAAATAATAGATTGACTGGAATATTCTTAAAGGGAATTTTGAACTAAGTTAGAAAATAGGAGAACAATGAAGCATTTTGTGCTAAAAAAGCTGGGTCCATTAAGCAGTTTCTAGAGACAGGCTATACATGTGTTAGTTTTATTCGCACTGATAAAAATGCAGGAATGTTTACATGTGGGTTTTGCACTAGTTATAGTTACATTTGGGAAGGTTCCCATTATGTTGTCCCATATGGATAGAAGCATTAAAGTAGATGGACACTTTGATTGTAACAGCACAGGCATAGTGTATATTGCTATAGGCTCCTGTTGTTACTCCTTTTATATAGGAATGACAACAAGGAAGTTAAGTGCAAGAATAGAGGAACACTTCTATGCTATAAAGAAGAGACAAATAATACACTACTTAAGCATTCCACTGTATGTAAGTCATTTAAAGAGTTCTATTTTTCTGTCCTAGAGTTAGTTCCAAAATATTTGAGTGGCAGTAATTACAAAAACAGAATTCTAAAAACAAAAACACCCATAATGCCCTTTATATTCATACTTGGAATGTCCAAATTTGAAGATTTGTATTTTTTGTTATTGATAGTTTTTGTAGTGATGTTAGGTGATGTTAAACTTGAGTTGGAAATTTGGAAGGCTAAGATGTAGTTTAGACTGAAAGCCTGCTGTAAACCTGGGTTGAATGATTTTGTTTCAATAGTCCCCTTTCTGAAAGAGGGCTGCAGAAATACGAGATGTTTATATTCAAGAAATTATTTTCTTTTTTACAGTTTTACTGCTGTCTGCTATTACTTTTTTGTCTTATATTTTGTGTATTTATTGCATTGAAAATGTGTTTTAACTAATACTATATATATCATAGTGTTTTTTAATGTTTGAAACTTTAATAACAGAAAAGAAATGTAGCTTAGCGTAGGGCTGCTCTCTACTTCTGATGTAATTAATTGAATGATTGATTATTACCTTGAGTAACTACAATTTAGTTTAATTGGTTTGACTGAAGAAGCCATTTGAATTTTATGTTAAAAGCACTTAGTCTGTTGGTGCTGTATTACACTGTTTGCTACAATTTTACTGCCTTGGTGGCTCGATTTTATTATATTTGAGTTTTTCTTAAAACAGAAACTTTCTGGCAAGTTAAGATTCAAGCAAATAAATATCCTGGTATTAATGAAAGCAACTATATAAAGTGTTTTTTTAGAAAACATATTCAATAAGGGCTGGTTACATACAACATTGTCATTAATTAAATGTGTTCTATAGACTGAATTGGAACTGTTAGTTGATTGGTCAAGTATTTTAGTGCTATTTTTTTTACCAGTGCATTTAAATGTGTTTTTTACTGCACTTTTTATTCTGATGAAGTCCTTGGATGAACGTTCTAAATCTATGTGAATAAATAATCTCTGTGAAATGCAAATTATTTTACTCATGGTGTTTCTGCTGCCTTCAGTGAAGGTATTTTCTTTTAAGTTTGTTTCTACATTCTGTGGAGTGTTTTAGGTTCATAGGTAGGTAACTAGGCTATTGGCCCTAAGGCCTATACAAGCCCAGCCAAAAAGGTACCCTGGCTTTTGCCACCCAAGAAAATTATTTTCATGTGCCACTGTTGAGCAGAGCCACAGAAGTGATCCCCGGGGTGCATTTCCTATTTCCCATCCAATCATCAAGATTTTTCTTGAAGAGTACTAATGAGGAGCTTTGTTTGATATAGATAGGTAGTTTATTCCAAAGTATGGGAAGTCTCTGGGACAGGAATCTATCCTTCTGGCATGTTCTGTTTATTGTGGTGACAAGGTTTAGGTCCCTAGAGCATGTAGCTTGGAGGGATTGGGACTTCTTTAAGTGGAGCATGTCCAACAGCTCTGGGTTTGACATAGCTTTGTATGTTAGGCAGAGATCACCTCTGAGTAGGTGATTTGCGACGGAGTAAAGCTGGAGTTTTTTGAGACGGTCTGCATAAGGCATCTGTCTGAAGCCAGTAATCCTCTTTGTGAGGGATTTCTGCGGCCTTTCCAGTTGTTGTAGATGTCTTGTGAGGGACATACCAAAAGGGGTGGTGTACTCTATAATGGGTCTAATGAGTGATGAGTAGAGGGGAACAATGACCTCTTTTTTTCTGGATGAGAAACCTTTTGTGATGAGGTGTGCCACATAGAAGGATTTCCTGACTACTGTGGTGATGTGATTATCAAAGGAGAGACTACTGTCCACCTGTGTCCCAAGGTCTCTTATCACACTTTCGGTGTTAAGTATACTACAGCCTATGTTGTAGTTCATGGGTACAGAGTTTTTATCAAAGGGGATAACAATACACTTTTTGGCATTGAGCTTGAGGCCATGGCTTTGATACCAGGCATCTGTCTTAGTGAGGCCCTTTTGTAGGATGTCCACATCGTTAGGCGTTTCAATTATGGCTCCTAGTTTGCAGTCATCTGTGAACTTCATTAGCCAAAGACCTTCTGTGTTAGCCTGTACTTCAGAGAAGTAGATACCAAACAGGAGAGTACCCAGGACTGAACCCTGTAGTACTCCACTTGTCACTGGTCTGAAGTCGGATTTGGAGTCTGCTACTTTCACAGTTTGGCTTCTGTCAGTGAGCCAGTTGGCAACCCATCTTGTGACATAGGGATTTATATCTAGTTTAGTGAGTTTATCTATCATTCAAGAGTGGGGGATGGTGTAGAAAGCTTTGTCAAGATCTAGATAGGCTGTGTGAACCACCTTACCCTCGTCTACGACTTTGGTGACTGTTTCAAAGAAGTCTATCAGATTTAGGAGACATGATCTGCCTTTTACAAACCCGAACTGGGTGGGGTCCAAAGTTTGGAGATTATCAATGTCTTTGTTTATAAGTTCCATGATGATACGTTCCATGGCCTTGCAGACCAGGCTCGTCAGGCTAATGGGGTGGTAGTTCGCGGGGTCCATGGTGGCTCCCCCCTTGTGGAGTGGGATAACCATTGCTGTGTGCCATTCAGCAGGCACAAAGCCTGAGGTGAGGCTATGATTGAACATGGTACTTAGGTGGGGTGCCAGTTCATTCTGTAGTTCATGTAGAACGCAGCCTGGGATGTTGTCTGGTCCCATGGATGCTGTGTTCTTGGCTTTGGAGAGTGTGGTTTTTACCTGTGCAGCCGTGATTACAGGAACTTAGCATTCTTCTGGTATAGAGATGGGCTGAGAGGGGGGTAAAGTTAGCACTGAACCTATCTGCCAGGATGTTGGCAATATCAGTTGGGTCTGTATATTTAGTGTTATTGTGCTGTAACTCAGAGCAGATCTGAGTGTTGCCATTGAGATTCTTGACATAGCTATAGAATGCTTTGTGGTTGTCTTTAGAATCAGTGGCAATTTTGTTTTTGTAACTAGCTTTGGAGGATGTTATCAGGGATCACAGCTTCTTACTGAGGCTGACCAGGGAGCTTTTCCACTCATGGGATTTTACTCTCTTTTGCAACAGTTTCTTCCTTCTGTTGTACAGTTTGTTTATGGCAGGGGACCACCAGATCAGCTTCCTTTTTTGGAGGATAGTGTCTTGGTTCTGTTTGGGATAGCACGATCCATGCACTCTTGTAAGTGCTTATAAAGTGCAATTGTGTAGGATTCAGTAGTTTTAACTGTGTTGTCCATCTGCAAGGGCATCATGAAGTTCACCACTTCTGTCTTAAGAAGCATGAATTTGGCTTTGGAGAAATTTTTTACCCTGGTTTCCTTAATGGGGGGTGGGGGCAGGATGTGGATATCTAGGGTAATTAGCTTATGGTCGGATCGGACCAATGAGGCGTTGACTTCAGGTGTGGAACACCGGTCACTCATGTTGGCAATGACTAGATCTATGATATTGTTGCCCCTGGTGGGGGTGTGGATAAGTTGATTCAGGGCATTGGAGTTTATGAATTCCAGAAAGGGTTGAGCAAAGGAGTTGGTACATGAGTAGTTTTCCCAGTTAATGGTGGGGTAGATGAAATCGCCCATTATTAGGGTGTTTGGTTGAACCCTAATATTTTCCAGTACATCAAGGAGTGGGAATCCTGGGGCATGGTGGGGGATCTGTAGCAAGCTACAATTTGGATTGCAGTTTTGCCCAGAGTAAGCTGCACTTGAATAACTTCGGCTGCATTATGCTGAGCAACTAGCCTGGAGGTGTGCATATCCTTAATGAATATGGACACACCTCCGCCTTTGGTGTTCCGGTCCATGTTACATGGCCGAAAAGTGTGGTATGCGTTATAGCTTGGTAGTGCAGGGGTGCTCTCTGGAGCCTTGAACCAGGTCTCAGTCACTGCACAGATATCGATTTTCTCCATTTTAAGGAGTGCCTCGAGTCAGTGCATTTTGAGATTTAGACTTCTAGCATTGAGTAGCATCACCCTCAGTTTTTGCTTGCCTGTTTTTGTTACAGTGGTGAATTTGTCATTTGAACCTTGCCTAAAAAAGACACTATAGGGGCGGCAAGAACCTTAGCCAGTATCCAGAATCCCAGAGGTGACAGGTGCAGGCCATCTCTGGCAAAGGATCGTGGTCTGTCAACCATGTCATCCCAGGCAGACAGATACTGGATCCCTTTAGAATGACACCAGAAGCTTAGCCAATTGCTGAAGTCAGTCATTTTGTCCTTGTACTTCGGTATCATTCTGGGTGATGGCAGAATGCTGCTAAGGGCTAGGGTCATACCTGTCTGGGCTACAAGATCAGAGAGCTCTTCCATGTCTCTTTTCATGTAGTCTAGAGAGGTACATCTCAGATTGTTCATATCAACATGGACAATGACAGAGTCATATTTGTACTTGTTGTGGAGTAACCTGACTGCATGGGTTAAGTGGTGGATCATGGCACCCGACAGGCAGCTGACAGTAACCTTCTCCTTGCTTAGCCTGGTGAATGGGACATCAGTGTGCCTGACTATAGAGTCACCTATGACTAGTGTGTTGGGTACATTGTTTTGCTTATGGGCTGTGGTTGAGTGGCGCACCGAGTCTGTGGGCTATGTGTCATTTGAGTTGTGTTGGGGGGTGGAGGTTGCTTGCATTTCTGCTTTGGAGGTCTCTGTTGCTTGAGCAGATTATTACTGAGAACCTCAGTGAATGTTTTTGTGTTTCTATGTGTGGATTTTGTTGGTGTAGATTTAATGAGACTATGCGATAAGTGTGATGTGGTGCAAGTGTTTACCTTCTCCTTTTGACTGTCAAGTTCAGTCTTAGCTGGAAAGAGCTTTACCTCCAGTTTGGCTAGATAAGATGCGTGAATGGGCATGCCTTCGCTGAAGGCTGGGCATCGGGCTGGCAACTTGGCACCATAAAAATCGACTGCTAATCATTAGCGGACCGGAGTTCCGCTGTGGTGACTCATAACCGGGAAAAGCCGAAAAGACATACAAAAAACACTGATGTTCTCTAATGGGCCTGTGTAGGATTATTAATCTTCAGATATTATTTGAAATCAGTTTCAGACTATGAGTATTTTGTCTGGTGGCAATGGTGGGAAAAGTGACTGCGCCGGTCCATAATTTAAATTAATTATGGATAGGACATTTTCAACAATAAAGATGTTTTGACAACAGAAAGAATATACGGAAACAGGAGCAGGACTTCGACTTTAAGGGAGATTATATTTTCACTGGACAAAATGCTTTTTAAATTCAAATGTACACAAATGGAGAACAGCTATTTAAGGGAATGTATAAAATTAAAAATATTCCCTCAGGGGCTATGTTTATACAAATTTCCTGTTGGTATTTATTATAATGATGATATTCTACATTATTTTAACACATTTGTTGATAAATGTGACATTGAATTAATGACCAAAATGATGAATTACAATGAAACTGTTTTGAGTAATTTGGGTCCAGAGTTAGATAAATTGAATCAAAGTATTTTAAATGATTTATTTTTTTAATATGAAGCATTGTATGAAATGATTTTATTTAAGATAGATAAAAAAAAATTCAAAATACAGTATATTTATTAAGAAGTGAAAGAAACTGGTTAGGGACACAAAACAGTATTCTGAGAACAGGATGTACCCCACCCCTAAAGTACAAACAACCAATAAAGGGACAAGAGGGCTCACTGTCATTGGCCAGTCAACCCCTAAAACAAAAGAATGGTCCAATATAGATCTGAGAGGGGGAATGGATGGACTTAACTCATTCTCCTCGAGGGGAGAAGATTTTTTACCAGTTTGACGATCAGAGAAGTTGGCCAGCAAAACCAGACAGGTAATGGATTTGGCACAGCAACTAGAGGGATTTGTGATGGACAACCATAAATCTGGGGTACAGAGCAAGAATCAATTTTAAATAATAACGGTATTGTTGGATGTTATAAAGGTTTCAAAATTTACAATTACACAGGTAAACCTTTAACTAAAGAGCACATCGCTCTATTTTTAAAAGGGTTAAAGTTCATTCCCACAGGGAGACTGGATGTGGTGGATGTGCTCCTTGCATTAAAGCTTTTTAATAGAAAATTGACCATAGGTTTATTGTTTAAAGAATAGGAGAGTACTAATAAAAACAAGTGGGCCTAAAAAGGTTTAGCATGTTCAATCCACCCCTAATCCCCATAATTCAGGTTTTTGAGAGAAGTGTGACAAAGGCCATTTACAAACTGTCCCCCAGGACAAAAAAGTTTTTTCAAACTTAACTAAAGGTGAAAGACACATTTTAAATTTGTTACTGAATGATAGCGAAATTAGGGTGATGAAACCAGATAAGCGGGCAGGAGTGGTGTTATTTAATGTAGATGATTACTATAACATCATGACCCACTTATTACTTAAAGGTGAAATGTATTCTCCTGTTTTTAAGAATCAGATCTTCATTGCCTACAGTTGGATTGATTCTTTTTTCTGGAAGAATAGTTGATAAGTAGATTGATGGAACTGCCTATGATTTCTTGAGACAACTAAATCCCACCATCCTGAACATTTTCGAGGTTCCAGAAATTCATAAATCTGTGGATAATCCCCCCTTCAGACCTATTGTATCAGCTAAGGGATCTAAAACCCATCCCCTAGCAGTATTAATTGATTTTTGCATGAAAAGAGGTTGTGTTTGACACGATACCCTTGGTGAAAGATTCCTGGGACTTTTTTGGCAAAGTAAACAGTCCATATGGAAGAGAGACCTTTTATTTTTTTACTATTGATGTTAAAGATCTCTTTTCAGTGATACCAAGGAAGGAAGGATTAAAATATTTTCAAGATACTCTGCATTACCATTCTACCTTGGACAATGACACCATCTCTTTAATTGTAGAATTAACGGAATTATTCATATAGAATATTTTTTTGCATTTTCAAGGTGAGTACTATCAACAAGTTATGAGGGTAGTGATTGGTGCAGCGTGTGCCCTTTTGTATGCCAATTTGATGATGCTAGGATGGGAAAAAGAATACATTTTCAATAGCCCCTTTTCCAAGTTTTTTACATTTACATGTCAGACTTTTGGACAACATATTTATTTTGTGTGATGAGAATGTGGAAGGAATTGATGATTTCATGGATTATTTGAAGCATTGTTGTGATTATTTTAAGTTGACCTCTAGTTGGAATAGTAACAGCATTAGGTATCTGGATACTACAATTTCACATATGGCAGGAGGTTTCAAATATTTTCAGAAAAGATACATTTTGCAATAAATATTTACATTTTTCCAGGAGCCACCCATTTTCTCAAAAGAACTTGGTTAGGGGGCAGGTTATACGCATCACCAGAATGACATCCCAACACGATGATGTAAGGTCAGAACTAGTCAAGGTTAAGGAGATGTTTTTAAACAGAGGTTACCACAATAAGCTGGTGACTGGAATTAATGAAGTGTCCCATGATTGGGGTACAAAACTCAAACCACTGTTAGGTGTAGGGTTAGATAAATCCTGTGGGTCTGAAAGGGAAGTGAGGTATGAGAAAGCTTTAGTTGTGGAATATAATCAACATGCTAAATCCAGGGCATAGTTAGGAAAAACTGGAATATTTTTAAAGTGAACAAGGACCTATATGAGGTAGTAGGACATGTGTCTATGTTCACTTCTAAAACAGGAAGAAATTTCAAACAAATATTTGAAGGAGGTGTGCCTTACATCACTGGTCCTAAAAAGGGGGACAGTCCCAGGTGGTATGTGTAAGCAATGCCTTTTTGTACTTAGGAGTGAATGTATGTTCTTGTGTAGGAAAGTTGAATTTAAAAATGGGAATTGTTGCTCCAATAAGTTAATTTACCTAAGTAAATGTGAAGGGTATCCTGCCTTTTATATAGGCAAGACCGAGAGAACCTTAAAGTTCAGAATTTATGAGCATATATAAGAAATAAGAACAAAAAAAGGAAACTAATGCTCTTTGCAAATAATCTAATGTATGTACCAACTTTAGAAAATTTAGATTTGAGATCTTAGACATTATAAAACCCAAATCTAGTGGTGATGATTGGAAGCTAACACTATTAAGGAATGAATTAGTTTGGCAGCTTAGACTAATGCCACTTCCCCCCCCTGGACTTAATGAATATGTGTTTGTTAAACCTGTACTTAAGGAGATGGCATCTATTGTGTAAAGGGACAACTTGTATAGTTGATGTGTGTTTGAATTGCTTAAAATATTCAAATATTCTGTTTAGGCTAGTTTAGTTTCACTGGTTCGTGGACCCTATTACAACTAAAAAATATGTTTTTAATTCAGACTGTTTTTGTATCAAAGATATTTAATGTTACACACACATTTTAATGTTTTCGTACCTTGAGGGTTAATAGCCTGTTAAGCTGCTTAATTAATGGATGATGAAAGGTATTTAAAACATGAAGCAATGGTAAACAATTATCTGATGAAGTCTCATGGGTGAGATGAAAGCGCTTATCAGTGTGTTTTATTTTATTCCTATTAAAGTGTCGGTCATCCCCTGCTAACATTGGATTGCATTTATTTATTTTTTATTAGTTAGATTATTCTGTGTAGAGTTAAGAGCAAATAATGATAGACAATATTCTGTTTTGGGCATTATCATTTATAATGCTAGGGCTTTCATAGATTCTCTTTGGAGTAGGCAAGCACATTTTCATAATAACTTAAATTGATTAAGTGCTACTTTTATGATGTTCTGCACATGTGGAGTAAAGGTAACTTGTTGGTCAAAAGTTATACCTAGTTACAGCATTTGGAAAAAAAAAGTAACTAGGACTTAAAAAGAGTTATATTTTCAACTTCTTTCCATGCATGCTATACTGTAGTTGGTTCTTATGTATTTCACTTTCAGTATTACTGAGCAGAGCAGAAAAATGCCCATGAGGCTGGTTTTGTTTTTCTGCCTAGCTGAATGAGCTATTTGAGGCCACCCTCTCTTGTTGCACATTAAGAAAAGGTAAAGTACATAATGTGATTAACTGCTCCTAAGATCTAGACTGTTGTAAGTTTTACAAATCTCTCATTACAAACATTAGGTATGTCAGAGAAGAAGACACAGTTTACACTCCTAGTCCCACCTCCCAAGCATTAACATAGTTGAGCTTTTAGCATCTTTAATTAAGGTGCTGTAGCCACTATGTATGCCGATAATTTACAGAATAACAGCCTGTATGAAGTATGTGAGCCTTACTTCTTCTGCTTTTCCCCTATACCAAGTAAAGCATTACTTACTACAGGGATCCTGAGTCTACTCTACATGGAAAATTTGTTTCTGTAGTAAGTGTGGTACAAGGCTACAAGCAAAAGAAAGATCTGAAAATATAGAAAAAAAAAAGGTTTATTATCATTTGCTTGAATGGCAATAGTTCAGATTTGTCATTTTTGAAATCAATTGGTTGGCTGAGAAATAATCTGATTGGTTATAGTTCGAGTGTAATAAACTGAAAGTATGGCATTGATTCGATGTTATGCATTTGAATTTAATGGAACTTTGTTTGCCCATTCATCACATTCTGTTCAACGTTTTGACTTTGATGCAATGGATACTGCTTATAAACACAGTAAGGTAATCCAGATAGAATACACGTGAATCATTCAGCTGAGTTGCAGATAATAACGAGTGTTGGAAAGGACATCAATAAGAATCCTGTGGGTAATTACGTCTAATTCTCAACTCATTCATAGCCAGTTATTAAATTTACAACTGCAATTGTAAGCAAACTGAAATTTATTGATATGGAATCTGACAATCTAGATTTTGTACCTGGTCTAGTTGGAAAACATTATGAAACAACTTTGACTCAGAAGGGTCGGAGATTGTTGTATATCAATGGATATCAATACTATCATGAAAAGTTTAACAAACACAGGAATTATTGGCATTGTGTTAAGAAATGTAAAGAGAAATGCAAAGGAAGATGTGTAACAGTGTCTACAGTAGATGGTGAACAGTTACAGAAAACTACAGCTCATTTTCATGGACCAAATCCACTGCAAGTAGATGAATGTAAAGCACATGAGAATATAAAAAGACGTGCATAGAATTCATGTGAGGATCCATGTAGAATCGTTTCAGAAGTGTTAGCTAGTACATCCATTTGTGTAGTTTTCTTTTTTTAAAACACTCTTTATTGCAAATTTTTCAGAAAAAAAAAATCATAACATATACAGAAAATAACACTTAACAGAGATACAAATCTTAAAACAACTAAAAACATGTATATCCAACCAAAAAAAAACTATATACAACTCATATCTTGCCCAAAACGCATTCTTGACAGGGTCCAGCAAAAGCTTGATGTAATTATTGAAATCCCCATGATAACGATATTCATTTAAGTATATGGTCAGACATTATTCCCCAGAATTCCTTAAAAACTGGTTTATTCTTAAAATTGTGGAACAGATATTTGTGAGCCTTCAGATATTTAATAGCTGTCAATTTGAATCCCCCCCAAGAGAGGGATTGTCTATTCTTCCAATTTAAGGAAATGTAATATTTGATTAGCATAAATATAGGTATTAAGATCTTACATTTCCTATCGGACATGCCCTGAGGTGGGATATGGAGTATAGTAAATTCCCATGAGAGGGTGGATTTTTCATATCCAATTTTCTCGAGAATCACTCTCAAGGCACACCAGAGTTTGTAAGAACACTTGCAACTCCAGAACAAATGGAGGATGTCATCCGTTTGGTTCGAACAGTATTGGCATTTGGAGGACTGATTTGAAAATATTCTACTAAGAACGTCCGGGGTGAAATACGCATTATTCAGGATCATTATATAGGTGTATTTCATCCTATTGAAAGGAATAGATTTAGAGCTTAAATTTATAGCTTTTAAGATCTGATTTTGATTGATAGTAGGGTTAACCTTTGACCAAAACTTCGAGAATCCAAGAGCATTCTGATATCTGATTGATAAAATGGCCTTGTAGGAGTTAGCGGTCATTTTCTTTTCACTGAGAAGGAGTTTCTTTATCATTTTACATGTTATAATATCATTATCTGAGACCATGGGGTGATCCAGGTAAATTTGTATCAGATCTCTAATTTGTCGTAGTATACTCAGGTATTTTTTAGGTAAGTTCAGTTCCGTTCTTAGGTTAGAGATATTTAAGTGTCTAAGAGGGAAGAGATCCAATATAGTAGCATTTATAAGTAGAGGGAATTGCTCCAAATTGAGCATATGACCGTTTAATTTAAGGTTGGGATTGAGATGAAGAGGTTGAAGAGTTATGAGTGAATGTGACAGGTTCAGAGACTTGAAGAGGGCCTGAAGGGATTTTATGCTGAATATTATGCTTTTTGCACACTTTAGTAATTCTAAGTTTGTTTCATTTAGAAAAGGGAGTGCTTCGGGATTAAATTTTAAAGTTTTGACAAAACTATTACCTAGAATCACCCATGCCGGTACCCACACATCTTGAGCTCTCAGATAGCACGCAATCTTAAATATTCTGCTACTATTTATTATCTGATAATAAGTTTTGAAATCAGGAAGACCTAGTCCACCCCTCTCCTTTGGATACATAAGTTTTGAATAACTTATTCTGATCGATTTAGGAGCCCAAATGAATTTAGTGATGGATGATATCATCTTTTTGAAGAAGTTGTCATGCAGAATGCATGTAGTTGCATGAAACAGATAGAGAAGTCTAGGAAGGATATTCATCTTAATCACCGTGGTTCTGGCCATGAAAGGGAGCTTGAGTTTTGACCATCTATCAATATCGTTTTGAATGATATTCCAGTATCGGACGACATTATCTTGATGATAATTACTGTTACCCTGTGAAAATTGAATCCCTAAATATTGCATTTGTTGGTTCGATTTAAACTCTGCTCCAGAAAATGTATTGGGCAGCATCGAGTAAATATTTAAAGGAAAAATTAGGGATTTTTCTTTATTCAGTTTATAGTTTGCGAGGTTAGAGAATCGTTTAATGGAGGATAGTATTTTGGAGGGGTCAGAACCGGGGAGAGTAAAATAAATATTTAAATCATCAGCGTATGCTGATAGAAAGATCTTTGAGTTATAAATGTTAGGGGGATGATGGAAAGTAGATTGTTTAATAAGCATGAATAGTGGTTCCATATATAGGTTGAATAAAAGTGGGGAAAAAGGGCAACCTTGTCTGACGCCGTTGACAATTTTGATCCTGTTGGAAAGTATCTTATTTATATGCAGCGTAGTATATGTTGAAGAATAAAGGGGTTTTATTTTGTCAATGAATGAGCATGGGATATTGAAGAAAGGTAACGTAAGAAATACAAATTTTGTACTCAAACGATCAAACGCCTTGGATGCATCTACAGCTAGGGCATATAGAGGGTGTTTGATGAGATTGGAATGGTGTATCATAGTTTCCAACAGTAAAGTTTGATCGTTAGTTTGCCTTCCTGGGATAAACCCCGATTGTTCGGGGGAGATAATATTAGAGATGACTACTTTCAGTCTATTGGCTAGAACCATTGCTAGGATCTTCATATCTAAATTGATTATGGAAATGGGTCTATAGTTTTCAGGGTTTTTAGGGTCCGAATTATGCTTTAGAATGAAAATAGTTTTAGAGGCGTTTAAATGCCTGTCTTTGAAACCATTTAAGATGATATAATTAAATAATACCCTCAATCCTTTAGATATTCTTGTAATAAATGCCTTGTAAAATTCTGCCATAAATCCGTCAGGGCCAGGGGATTTGTTGGGTTTAAGGTTTTTTATAACGGTAATGATCTCTTGAGTGTTGATGTCTCTTTCCAGGAATTTATTCTGTATATTCGTGAGTTTGGGAAAGGTTAAATTTCTCAGAAAGGATCGTATTTCTGATTCGTCAACTATGTTTCCTGAGGGTCCATAGATATGAGTGAAGATAGTTTCAAATATTTTGATGATTTCGTTTGGTTTTCGGAACTCCTTGCCTTTATAGTGAATTTCTGATATGAAAGTAGAAGGTTTAGATAAATTGATCACTCTGGCCAAGAAACTGGAGGGAGATTGCAAAACATCTGCGTATAGGGCTAGTGACTTAATTTCATGAAAGCTCAGGTTGTCCGATTGTAACGAGATTAGGTCTTTTTGTAACTGTATTATACGTTCTTCTATGAGCTTAGAGTGATTCAATTGGAGTTCCAATTCTGCTGTAAGTAACTTGGATGTTAATTCCCTTTCTTTTTTGATGCGAAGTTTTTTATAATGTGAGGCTTTATTTATCAGAAATCCCCTGATCATTGACTTAACCGCGGCCCATTCAAATTCTATAGGAGATTGGAAGGAGTCCCTATTTTTAAGAAAATTATCAAGGTATTCTTCAATTTGGGCGGTAATTTCCTCTTTTTTCAGGAGGTTGGAGTTCAGACGCCAGCACAGAGCTGGTCTGATGGTTATGTCATTGTTGTGTCGATTAATAGATAGAGAGATTTTGGAATGGTCTGAAAGGGATCTGGGAGATTGAATAAAAGATATGTCCAGGAAGTAGAAAGCCCGGGAGATCAGAAAAAAGTCCAATCTAGACCAACTTTTGGTGCAGCTAGAAAAGAAAGTGAAATTGGACTTCTTAGAAGTAGGGTCTAAAAATATAGTCGGGTCAAATAAGTTAAAGTCTTCTTTCAGTTCATTTAATGCTTTAACTGCTGAGAGATCATATCTCGCTTTAGGGTTTGATCTATCTGAGTTAGGGTCCTGCACCACATTCCAGTCTCCACCAATAATATAGTAATGATTGTGAAAGGAGGCAAGGAAGTTATATAATTTTGCGAAGAAATCTTGTTGCGCATAACATGGGGCATAAATGTTTATAATGAGAATAGGTTTATCTAACAAGGGGTGAATTGAAGTGAAGTATGACCACCTACCCTTATCGTCTGACTCCATCTTATCTATGTTTGCCCCAAAGCTTTTTTTGATAATAATGGCCACCCCGGCACTATTCGTAGTGCATTCGGAGGATATAATGTTTTTGATCCATGGTCTCAATTTGTCCTTATCCCATTGTTGATTTAGTAAATGAGTCTCTTGCAGGAAAGTAATATTAGCGGTGGATTTCATTGTTAGATACATAAGCAATTTTTTTTTTTTTAGTTGATCGTAAACCCTTAATGTTCCACGATTCTAAATTCCACAACATCCAGTTAGGTGAAAAAGGTTATATAAGGGGATAAAAATTAGAGGAAGTAAGCCGTACTGAACCCTAGTATCAGGCTGACTTATGAGTGAATGGGCAAGTATATTCAATCCTTCCCGCTTGTTCCCGGTGCATACCCACCTCCCCCTAAGCCCGGAAGGGTCTGGGAAACAGACATTGTATCGTTTGGTGATTGACCATTTAGAGAAGAAATTAGTCCCCAGAATAAATCTCCATACACCCCGTGAACAGAAATGCATAGCAATCCCGAGCAGTGCCACTACATGTCCACATCTCCGCCAAAATAGAGGAAAATTATGCAGAGCTAAAACAGCAATAGTACATTAAATCAAACTCATAAAAAGTTATTTTGAACCCATTAATGATCTGAAATCTTCATCCCAGGAACCAAAAAACACCTGGTTAAAACTTTAAACATACTATCATGAAATAAAAACATCTCTCAAGACTATTCACCTTCCTTTGAAGATAACTGTGTTTAGAGTGCTGGACCCTGATCATCCTTCTAGACAAGCCCACAATTTTAACTGAACTATTAAATTTCAACATTCTTTAATATACAGCCTCATTGGGTTATACCATTGCCCTGTATCAACAAATAGGAAATCAAATAATCAACTTCTTTGTTTTTGTAGAGGCTATTACGTCAAAAAAAAAAAAAAAAAAAAAAAAAAAAACATAATTCTGGCTGTCTAGCACTATTATACTTTTACCACAAAGATGTATTGCTTGCAGGACAAAGTGCAATCTAAACTATAAATTTTAAAAGCCAAGATTACAACAGAAATAAATGCTTTTGTCAAAAGGCACTTTCATAAGTGCAATACTAGATCTACTTAAGCAGCAAACAAGTTATTTATATATCCTTATTCTGGTAAGTATGGTGCATATGAAAGTAAGCCAGCATTTGCCCTCTTCTATACATCATTCTGCTTAACCCAAGTTTGCCCTATTGAGGATATAGCCTTTAATATGGGATATTTAGGGGGAAAAGGTCATAAACCAGATCAGCACATTATAATTGAAAACTGCGCCAAAGTGGATGATTAGATATTTATATAAAGGCAGTGATAGAGAATATTACTCCTGCCATTATCCCCCAGAGGACTGTTAATTACCACTTTACAAAATCACTGATATTCCCTCACAGAGGGACAGTGATGAGAAACAGCACGATAACAAAACGACCAACGTACTTCATGGCAGCAGTAAGCAGGGCTGAAATCCGATGTAATCATGTTGATCTAAATACAAGCAAATAAGTATTTGCAAAAACAGATATTGCTTTGTTGTATTAGGAGTTAGTTTTCAAAAATCCACATAAATACAGCGAGATCGTGATTCTGTACCTATCAGAAATTAAAGATGAAGGATGCGCTACCTCGAAAACCAAAATATACACTGCTGGAGACTTGCGTTGATGACCGAGGTTAGTACACCTCCCGACAGAAGTGAAAAAAAAAACAGTCGTTGGTGTTGAAAGGCTCGTCGCCTCGATTCTTCACTTGGAAACTGCTGCTGTATACTGTATTGCTGCGTAGGAAAGCCAAGAAACCTGATACGCATTATAGGGACAGTGCGCCTTTAAAAAGCTGTTGCATTAGAGGTCATGTAGGGTCAACAACCTTCCGAAAGACCGGGAGGCCTGTCGACATGTCCGGAGCACTGAAAATTAAACAAAAACAGGGCCTGAGGCAAACTAGAATGAGTCCAGTCTTGCTAGTGAACTGAAACAATGGGAAAACCTTTAAATGACCGACTGTTAAGGTAAGCCACTAGCTTATCCTCTTATGAGCCGAAAATAACATAATTGATACCAAAAAGACGCATTTAGGTGTAGATGTGTAAAGCAATTAATCTATTTTGTCTGGTACTTCGTTAAAAGATTTCTTAAAAACCTCCTTTGCCTCTTCAAGGTTGTGCGCTGTGAACTGTGTGGCCAAGTAAGAGTAGATAAGAGTGCTGGGATAGCGCATTTGGAATCGTATTTGTTTTCTAATGAGATAAGCACAGAAGGGAGCTAATTTCTGTCTCTCCTGCTTAATCGGAGCTGGAAGGTCAGGAGAGAGGAAGATTTTTGAACCCTTCCAGTCAATGGATTTTTTTCTTCTTTGCTGCTAGGACTAATTTGGTGACATGTTGATAGTTAAGAATCTTCACAAACACAGGTCTTGGAAAGAGATTGTTAGATGCTGGTCTTAGGGCTCTGTGAGCTCGTTCTATAATTATTTTATCTAAGAGGGGCTCTTTGCCCAGGAAAACAGAAAAAATATCCAAGATGTTCTCTAGTAAATCCAATTGTGGAATATGTTCTGGGATACCCCTGATGATAAGATTGTTGCGTCTGGATCTGGCTTCGAGATCAAATAATTTCTGTTGAATGGACTTAATGGTAGTGTCATTATTTTTTTTTTCTAAAAGTAATTATCAATTTTAATCTCATTGTCCAGTACCTTTGCTTCTGTTTTGTCCATTCTGTTTAACATTTTGTCCGTGGATTCATTAAATGTTTTAATCTGCTGTGAGATACCTTGAATTGCTGTCTGTAAGGGCTGGAGAGCAGTCTTCAGTTCCTCCATGTATGGTGAGTCTGGTTTATCTTTTGATGTTAGAGGTATTGTTTTGGAGGCCTCTTGTTGTTTGGTAGTTCTGAACCTTTTCGGAGTTCCTTCCTTTTCTGGGGAGGCTATAGCTGAGAATTTAGCTTTGGTGGATTGAGTATCCATGTGATCTAGCTCCTTTGACATGTTTATGAGAGATTTTTCAATGAGAGATTTTTCAGAGCTATTTTTTTTCCACAGGGATACTAGGCCTCCGAGGCCTGGAGCACATGTAAACCAGACAAGCAGTAGACAAATAGATAAATCAAGTACAATCCTGTACAGCAGACCTTCCGCACCTCTCCAAAATGCACGAACAGTCTCCAAGTAAGTTACTTGATAGTTTAGTAACAAAATTAAATACTGTGAAGAGTTTGGATCCTTAAGATTTGTTGTTTAAGTTCAGGTGAGTGGCAGAGCTATGTGTAGACACTGCTTATAGGATGGCAGCCATTTTGTTCTCCCCATTTGTGTAGTTAACAGTTTACCTAACAGTTCTGCAGTAAAGCAAACTGTTATTAGAGTACGGCGGAAAAAGAAAGCTGTGTTATTTGCTAAAATAATGTCATTAAGACAGTTGCAAGTTGATATACTACCAATAAAAAAATCCCCAGTTTATCACATTGAATACGGCTTTGAATGATACTTCACCCGACAGTATAATTATAACTATGGAAGGAAACCCGAGTATGTTATGTTCTATGAATTTCATACTTGTAGATGGTAGATTTCCAATTTGTACAGAGGAGTGTAAGCAAATATATAGCATATATTGCAACTTACAAGGTGCAACAAGTAAAAAGATAATTGCAGTTGTTCATGTTATTTTGCCTAGGATGTCTGAGACACACTGTGACATATTTTGGAGTCATATATTATAGTTATGTGATCAATTTTCCTTACAATTTCATCCGCACATGGTTCTAAATGATTTTGAGAAAGGGGACATAAATAGTATTAAGTGGAATCTGCCAGATGGTCTAGCTAAAGGATGTTTGTCTCCACACTATTTCACACAAGTGGAACCGATGCAGAAATTGCATTTTGCTTCTGAATTTGGTAGTAATACACAATTCGCTATGTAATGTAAACAAATCCCCGCTTTAGCATTTCTACCAAATTCATCTATTACTACATTTTCTGAGATTGAGATAGCTATGCCTAAGTTTGATAAACCTTTCTGTATATTTTTAGAGAAAATTATATTACTGGTAAACCTTGCGGATATTGAATACACAATGCTAATTTGGAAAGGATACCAGCACTTTTTGAAGTAAATTTCTCAAATTAGTCAGAGACCTGTACATTAGGTCTTCCATAAAGTCAAAATGCTGTGGAAGGATGGCATAGACAATTGCATAGTTTACTTGGAAAGCAAAAACTGTATATGTTGAATGTACTGCATGCTATTCAACTGGAAAAAAATCATATGGAAGATTTAATGCACTGAGTTCTATGTGGTGTACCCCAGTCTCCAAAAAGGAAACATTTGCTTGATAAAGAGGCAATGTTCGAGCGTTTCTTATTGTAGATGAGAAGAATTAATGGCACAAGAGTTTATTGAGTTATTTACACAGTATTGCTCATTCTAACAAATGATTTCAAAAGCATGCATTATATACTGTTCATTCGACAAGTATATATACTGTATGTTGTATAGCAAATCGTGTGTTACATAAACACTGAAAGCCTTATAAACATTCTATACTGTTTACTTGATTTAATACATGGTTATTCAATATAGCATACTACGTTTGTCTGCAAAACAAACACACACACTACTGCCATTACCAATTTTTGAAAATCTACTGCATACAAGAACATACACAGCAAATTTATAACGTCAGCACATTCTTTGTACTGCCTTTACAGCATTATTTAAATGGATAGTACTATTTAATTTAATAAAGTGCTGCAGCGTGAGTACTGAGTAACGTATGGACAATCTAAATAGTTTCTTGTTATTAAGAGCATTCTACCTTAAAAGAGCAATACATTTAACATGGAGACTACTGTTAGTAATAGATGCATGTGCAAATTTAATGAATGGGCATAACATTCTGAAATTAAACATGGAGACTACTGTTAGTAATAGGTATGTGCAAATTTAATGAATGGACACAACATTCTGAAATCCATAAGGCTACTGTTAGGATATGTTTGTATTATAAAAGAAGACATGTTTTGACTACATTGGAAAAAGTAGCTCACGCATTCTAAAAGTTAAGTAACTAGTTCCCATCTTTCAACTGAAGTACCACCTTTATAATCAAAGAACTAGGTAAAAACAGGAACACAAGCCCCAGACACAGAAGAGTCCACTCACAGCTTTTAATGAATTTTCTCAAGATAAACTTTAAGTGCTTTTCATCTGCCCACAAAGCAGACTTCCTCAGAAGTAATTTTTACAGAAGCATATTACAGATAAATAGTCTTTAGCACCAAAAATGCGGGATAATTAAATCATTAACCAATTAAAGTAACACTACGCAATAACCTAATAACACAAAAACCTCAAAAGTTTATAAACATTATTATCAAAGTTTAAATATACAAATATATACTATAATTTATATTAAAAATAATTTGAACATAAAAACTAAAAACTGTAAACATTCTCCAATAAGGTGTAACCTTAAGATACATGTTACTTATCTCAGCAAGTACTCAAGTTTTAAAAGTGCCACCAATAGTGTTTAAAACATTTAGACCAGGAACATCACCTACACAGAATTTGGTAGTAAAATCCAATTAAACTTTACTGAACATTGTACAACCCTAGGGAAAACATTTTATCTCAGCAAACTCTTCAATTTGAGAATGCTGCTAACAGAAGTGAATTAATTTAAGCTGGGAATATTAACTGCATCCAATTTGATTTGCCACTTAAGTTCTAGCTCCTCTAGTTTCAGGGTAAAAGGTCCCCCACTGAAACTATGGTCCACCTTATCCTCCCTGAAAAGATCTGACCATGAAGCAGTCACTTTCATAGTCACCATCCCCTGACCCCCCCCCCCCTCAGCTAGGGTCAAACAAAAACTTCTCCACTGTTGATTACAGCCTTTGAGGGATGGTATAAATAACTTCACATTTATTGGATGTCTTTGTCCAGATTAAAAGATTTTTATGGTTTTTCTGTACGAAAACCTAAGTTTATCTTTCGGAAGGACATGACATTTAAAGGAATGTTGGAAAATGGTAGTACTATCAGGACAAATACTAGTAAAACTAGGGGCAACTTTAAATGTGGTAGATGTTCCACCTGTGCGTCTATTCTACAAACAGGAAATAAGATTATGGTTAATAATTTTTCCATCAAGATTAATGGTCACTATAATTGTTTTTCATCTAATATCATATACATTGCTAAATGTCAGTCGTGTACGGCCTTCTATGTGGGCAAAACTTGTAGAAGATTCAGAGATAGGATAAGGGAGCATCTTTCAGATATCCAGCACCTTAGATCTACTAATGCTTTGGCACGACATTTAATAGCATTTAGTGGCCATAAATTTTTATTTTGTGTTATACAACAGTTAGTTAAAGATGCACAGGGGAGGATAACAGACTACCATTTAGATACTTGTGAACTCAAATGGCAGTTGTTACTCAATGCCCACCATTATCCTGGTTTAAATGAGTTCATTTCTATCAAACCTTATTTAAGGTTAAAACATATATTAGGGTAATTTATTATGAGTGTCTCTTGATTTAAACAACATACCTTATACGCCTCATATTTTAGCCTTTTCTAGGTTATGTTATTTTATATCAGACTATTACTTAAATGGTGTAATTCTTATGCAATTTTATGCATTTTTATGTATTTTAGAATGTGTGTCTTTTTAATGTTTATTGTGGCAGCTTGATTCAAACCTGGTTCCGGGTGGGTCACGTATATCCACTGTTTAGTTTAAATTTAAATTTGTATTAGGTGTTAATTGTTTTATTAATTAATTGTTTTCTGTATATATTTCACTGGTTCCACACACTCTGAAGAAGTCCATTGGGACGAAACCTAGGTCAGTGGTGGAGCTTTTGGTGTTTTGTTTGCTAATAAAGCTGGGTTGGATGAGCCTCGTCATATTGTGGATTTTTTACTATTCCTCTGTTTGCTGTTTGGGCTCGTGAACTACTAGACAACTGCCTTATTTTTTTCACAATTTTTTCACAAATTATGTGGGCAGTGAAGCCCAATGGCATTGCTTTGTCATTAAGTATTTTAAGGAATGGAAAAGTATGCAATGCAATTTACATTGCTGGGAGTAGCAAGTATTACAAATCCTACTTACAAAAACTAGACTGACCATAGAAGTAGACAGCATTTATATTCTCGGTCTGATTCTTTAAAGCAGTTGTGCTCTTAGCATATTGCATTAAGACACTAGTCTGAGTTCTAAGTATTTACAACTTAAGACCCTGTGTGAATATTGTGAAGTTTACTTATTCAGCTTCTGCCATGTGCCAATTAATACACAGCACGTACTATAAAGATCTGAACCTATGTTGCATGAAGCATTATTTCTTTCTGTATCATGTGCTCCCACAATTCATTTTAAGTAGTTATCCGTGATCATAGGACTGTAAAAGTTTTTTTCCCCTGCTTGAGACAAAAATAAGGGCACTGTTATCAGATATGAATGCCTGTAATGGCATGCTTTATGAGTAACTCTTTCAAAGTGTAGATAGCAATAATCATGGATTCCAAGATGGCTGCCGACTAGACTAGTCCCTATTCTTTGAGCTCCTCACAGTTATGTAACATCTGGGTTTTTTTTACAACTTTGAAGTTATCTTTTTCCTCAGTTTTTTTTACAAAAAGATTTTATAAATCTTTTTCTACGCATCTGGATTATTTTTTTCTTTGGAAATCTTATCCTGGGATACATTTTACCTCAGAACAGTTTTGTTCTCTCAACTAATTTGGTCACCTGCTGCTTAAGAATCTTCTTGGAACCTGATATCCTGATATCAGCACCTCATCTCTGGGCATGGCTACTAAATCTGACTCCATGGAGACTCAGCCAACGAAGGACAAATTTTCTTCAATGCTCTCACCTGAAAAGGATTCCAGTTCAAAAAGACTAAGAACATCTAAACAATCTTCTGAAATTACCAAAGTAAGTAATAAAGATTTGAATGACTCAAATTTTCATTTAGATGAACTAAAATTAGCATTAAAACCTATCCAAAGTGCTATTCAAAATTTCTCAGAACAATTTGCTGATTTTAGTAAAACTTTAAAGCAAATAAGTGACAGAATGGATATGATTGAAAATAAAAATTCAGCTTTAGAGATAAAAACTGATTCATTGGAAAGTGACCTAAAGTCTAAAGATAAGATTATTTCTGAAATACAAGCTAAATTGCTGGACTTAGAAGCCAGGAGTCGTAGAAATAACATCATTATTCGTGGCTTACCAGAATCTTATGATAATCAAAATTTACTATCTGTGACAAAAAACATCTTTGAAACATTGTTAAACTGTGAAACAACCTCAAAATCTATAATTGTAGAGAGAGCACATAGAGCATTACGTGCAAGTCAGGATTCTTCTTCACCAAGGATTATCTACACTAAGTTATTAAACTTCCAAGACACTTTTCAGATCCTAGAAGCAGCTAAAAGTAAAAAACAGTTTGTTTGGAAATCTCATAAACTGTCATTTTCACAGGACCTTCCTTCTCAAATAAAATTGAAAAGACAAAAACTTTCTCCCTATTGTGCAGATTTGATAAAAAGAGGGATAAGATTTCGTATGTCCTATCCAAATACTTTATATTTTACATTTAATGACAGAAGATTTATGTGCTCTGATCCTAAAGAAGCAAAAGATATATTTTTTAAAACTTTTAAAAAGCTTCCTGATTCTGTGTCCTAATATTCCACTCTTTAGGTGGTTTCAAATGTGATGATTTATTTCATGTTATGTATTTTCAGGCAGTATTTGTCATTTATTACCTAATTCTGTCTTACTATAATAGATTATTCAAGTATTTTTATTTGTCTCTTGACTACAGCACTTGTCAGTTACTTATTGTTTATAATTATATACCTTTCTCTCTTATTCAGTTGCTGTGATTATATGATAGCTGTTTTCTGCATTTACAATGTTGTCTTTCGTTTTAATCCATCAGCTGCTTGCCCTATATTTTTTACGCTTTCCTGTGGATTTACGCTCAATACCATAAAGGCGGAAATGCCTCTATTTGTTCTAAATAGATTAGATATCTCTAATCTAAAGGTACACTCTAAAAAGTTGTGTATTTCTTTTTATTTTAGAAAAAGTTAAAGTAAGCTGATAAGTTATCTGGTTTGATACAGCGCTTTCACTTCTAGCCTACGTAACTATGTAAATGCTGTATGGGGATATTGTAAATGCGATGGTTTGTTCTAACACGTTACTACATAGCCAAAGTTTTAATACAGCATATGTAGGGTCATGATTTATTGATATGAACATGCTATATGTGTTTGTGTATATTCTGTTTGGTAGTATTGACTTACAATTCAGGTTTAAATGATTTATTTATGCAAGTTAATGCGCGCTTGAAGGGGAATTGTGAGGTTCATTTCCTGCTGATATATGGCTCTTTAATGTTCACAAAAAGTCTGATAAGTTTACAAATTAGAGTGCTACAGATCTTAATTTACTTTAAGAGCCATTTTCTTAAATCATAAACCATACATTCTTGTGCATATAATTTTTTAATTCTAAAGTGACTGTTGACTTTTTTGTGAATGATTTTGCTGAAGGTTAAAGGACAACCGCGCCCTCCGACTCAAAAAACATATTAATTTCATCATGGTTTGATGTTTCCTACATTTTAATAGCACTCTGAGACTATTTTAAGCTTTTTAGATATTTTTAGATGCAATTTCTGACTCTGACCACATGGGGTCTGGCATATTGAAAAAATTCAGACTGTTTACTCTGCCTCAAATAATGCATTCTGGGATACTTAGTCTCCAAAAAATTGCATCAGATCTGCCACGTTTTGCCTTAAGCTGCTGTCACTTCATTGACTTAACAGGCATTCACTGCAGTCTTAAAATCCCCTACTTTTGGTTAAAATGTTATCCTTTTTCAATGACCACTTAAAACACAAGCAGTGCAAATGCTACAGAACAGAACTGAAAGGTGCATTTTCTAGCCCTTTCATCTTAGAAATGCTAAATTGCTTTCTTTTGTGAAGGCTGAAATCTAGCTCTTCAAGGAATCTCCCCTCCCACTTCACACCTACCTTCCCTAGCTGTCAAAGAGCCAAGGGTAATTTGACCGATTATCTGCATGTGATTGACAGCCCGTCACAGCAGGTGACCAGAGTAATGTACTGCTTGCTTGTCAGCCTTTTCCTCCTTACAGTGGAAGACTTTTTTTGTTGCACTACTCCTGTCAAATTTAAAACCAAGCTACATAGCACTGGCAATAATCCCTGCTTTGCAAAGCAGTCTGCCACTTATTTTCCCTTCCTGTTTAAATAGCTAACAAATGATGCACTATAAACTTGAAATATTTTAGACTTGCATGACAGCACCCACATGCTTTTTTGAGTCAATATTTAAAAAAAATTATGGTAGTGCATACATACGCGCAGACACACGCATGCAGACACACACACTGCTTTACTTCTACAATGATTTAGATTTTTACATTTTATAGCAATGTACTAACCAAGCAGAGAAATCTGGTTCAAAAGCTAAGGATAAATTGATCCTGAAATACCTATGAACCTTAGCGCAAGAAATTAGGACAAAGTCATACATAGAAGTGGGACAAAGGCACAAACAGAAAAGCGCAGTCTGGGTCTGAACTGTCTGCAAACAGTTAACTTTGAGTATGTGTCTACCTGTTTGAGCCAATATTCATTTTCCCCTGGAGAGCACTCTGCTTTGGCTTGTAAGCAACCCCCCCACCACACACACACACACACACACACACACACACACACACACACACACACACACACACATTCCACTTTCTCTTATTCCCTTCTGTTAGCAAATAGTATCCGCCATAACTCATCAAGCATTAAACATAACTGGGGAAATATAAACCCTGGATCAAAATGAAAATAAGTAGGCTTAGCTAAAAATGCAGCTGCGAAAGGGAAGCACGTGGCAATTTTACAAACAGAAAAAGATTAACTCCACTACTGTGCAATTAAAAACTTGGGAGGACACAATATCGGGGCTAGGGAGGCATAGAAACAGGGACAAATTACATTTAGGATACATTATTAAGAAGTAATAAGACTTACCTTACTTATGAAGTAGCAAAACGCTGGTGAAGAAGTGCTTCACATGAATAGAGTCGACCAGATTTGCTAACACAGAAAAGGAGTTCCACACAGCACCTAGTCCATTTATTAGGTTAACAGTGGGCTGGGAAAGGCAGTGTTGACATCACAATGTGGGAGGATCACAGGGATTCTGTACAGCATGCAAATAAGGCAGTGTTTACGTCACTTTGGGGGAGGAAACCTCCCAGGATCTTCAGCAAGAGCTAGGGCAGATGTGACATCATTATTTAAGAGACGACTAGACAGTTTTCATCTTGGTTTTAAAACTGAAAGTCAAACAGTACGGAAAAGTATGAAGCCTAAGCAGTAAAAGAGAATAGTGGATTTTTTTTAAAGCTGCGGTTATGTTTTTTGAGGCTGTATCACATAACAGGATTTTAGGGAGACATCAGGTAGAGATATTTGATTTGATATCCCGTTGTTTTCCTTTAAAGAATTGCGCAGTTGCATTTTTCAATTTGTAAAACTAGATGGCGCCAAAATCTATTCAATGTATAGTGAACTGGTTGAGAGATGTGGATGTATAGCAGTTATATTGGCAGTTATATTTATTTACTCAGGGTTTGTTGGAGAGTTTGAATTTCCTGGGGGATAGACCTGATTTTCTTTGGGGTCATGATCTATATGTTTATTCTGTAATTTAGATGTTATTGTCACATTCATTGTCCAGGTCATTCTTTAGAAATTTGTTGTATTTTACTGTGTGGTCATTTGACAAAGTTTCATTATATTTTGTTTTACTATAATTATAGTAAATTCTTTTTATAACCAAAACATCATTTTATCTATGATACAGTTAACATTAGTTTCACATAGGGTAAATATATATATATAGAGTAATGTTAGATCTATCTTTCTTTTACTTTCTATATACATTTGATTCATTATAATTCCTGGTATGTGGTGATGATTTTGTTAAACAAAAAAATGATTTTTGAACTACTTGAGGAAATTCATTTAAATGTTATATATTTTTTGCAAATGATTGGAGCTTGTAATTTACGTATTTGAGTAGGGATTGAGTATGTTGGACGTCTTGAATTTAGTTAAATTTGTATATATGTTCAGTATTATTGTACTGGTTTTATTTTTTGTTAGGCTTCATCTAAAGCTTATTATGCTAACGTGATGTTATTGGTAACCAAAAATACAATTTCTACTTTATTTATATCTGACCTTCCTTTATCAATAGGAGTTTGGTGGGTAGGCACTAGGGTTAGGATGAAGGAAGTATGTAAATTTAATATTATTTTTTTCTTACAGAGGGTATTTTTTATTATGACTGTTTATTCAAGCACAGTTCAGAATCATTATGTTTCTTTTTTTCTCTTCTCCTTGAGATTGGTTTGTGTGTTTTCAGGACATTACTCTATGTTTTTTTATGGCATCAATATTAATTATTTGCCTCACGTATGACAAATAACATAATAGTGGATTCCTGGAATATAAGAGGAATCCAAAGTAAAGCAAAAAAATCTTTATTATTTCACTTGATTTTTAAATCACAAGCCAACATTTGTTTTATTCAAGAGACCCATATTCCTCGAGATGATTGGGACAAAGAAAAAAATAAAAAAATAAAAAATGGATCAAAAAGATTGTGGCTTCTGGGGATACGTCTAATTCTAGAGGTGTAGCTATAATCATTAAACAAAATTTCATGGGGAACATTGTTGATGAGAAATATGATAATGAGGGTAGATGGTGTTTGTTTACCGCTGCTATTCATAATCTTGATAAACCTCTTTTAGTTTTAAATCTATATGGCCCTTGTAGTCAACAACATTTTTTCATCCTAAAAATCTATAATATTCTCACCACTTATAAAGACCACTATATCATAGTAGGTGGAGATTGGAAAGCAGTAATAAACCCAGAAATTGATCGTACTAGTTCCTCTGCTTCTTATAACTATCAAGCGACTCTGGCCCTTAATGATTTAATTGTGGAACATAATTTAATTGATCCATTACACTCTATAAAAATCTCAAACAAGAAAGATATTTATACTTATTATTCTAAGTGTTACCGTTCATGGTCTAGATTGGATTTTTTTCTAATTTCCAATTCTATCTCAAAATTTATTTCGGATTTTATTATTGAACCCAGATTTTTTTCAGATCATTCAAGAATCTTATTAAAACTAAACATTACCCACAATATTAAAAATAATATCAATCCAAACAAAGGGACTTTAAACAATAATTTACTTTTAAATAAAGAAATTTGTAAACAATGCTCTGAAATTATACAGGAAATGGAAGGTGATCTAGAATCATCTGATATTCCTTACGATATACAATGGGCTGCATGCAAGGTGAGATTAAGAGGAATGTTTATCAGTAAAGCTGCTTATCTCAAAAAACATTACTTTAAGAAAGAAGAGTTCTTAAAATCTAGAATTCAGTTTCTTGAAAATCAGTTTAGATTGAAACATGACTCTAATCTTGAAAAGCAAATCTTAGATTGCCAGAAAGAATTAATTTTACTTCATCAAAACAATCTTTCTTTAGCTGAGCAAAAACTACTTGCAATGTATTCAGAATGGGCCCAAGTTCCTTCTAAATTATTGGCTAGAATAATTAAAAATAATTTTGACAGACCAAAAATTTCATCTTTGTTGCACAAGAATAAATTGTACAACACGGATGAAGAAATTATTTATCTCTTCACTCTACTTTATACAGAGTTATACTCAAAACCATCTAATTCAGTTAATGATAATTATATAAAAACCTTCTTAAATTCTTTAAATTTTCCCAAGTTAAATGATAATCAACAAAGACTGCTTTCTGCTCCTCTATCCTTACAGGAGATTTCAGATTCAATTGATAATCTTAAATCTGGTAAATCTCCTGGTCCAGATGGCTTCACTCCGGAATTTTTAAATCTTTTAAATTGGTAATTGTTCCCTTTCTTTTTAAAGTATACAATTATATAAGAATTAATGATATTTCAGACATTCATTGGAATACATCTAAAACCATATTAATTTTGAAAAATAATAAAGAAAAATCTGACCCATTTAATTATAGACCCATTTCTTTAATAAACATAGACATCAAGATTTTATCATCTATTTTGGCTAATAGATTGAAACAGGTTTTACCCTCAATTATTTCCCAAGACCAATCTGGTTTTATGTCCCACAGGCATGCTTGGGATAATACACTGTCTTTAGAATCTATCATCCATCTTATAAAAAGTGATTCAAATCCAATGTATGCACTGATTCTCGATGCATCAAATGCTTTTGACAGAGTCTGTTGGAATTTTCTTTTTCAAACGATGTCATGCTTTAATATTCCTTTATTCTTTATAAACTTTTTAAAAATATTGTACAATGATATGTTTACCAGACTTTACATTAATGGTTACTCTTCCTCTTCTATAAAGATTACCAGAGGAACGAGGCAAGGTTGTCCACTGTCCCCCTTTCTTTTTAATATTTATTTAGAACCTTTACTATTGTTTATTACTCAGAACACTTTTCATAATGTTCCTAGAATTCTTAATACAAAAATTTATTTCTCGGCCTTTGCTGACGACCTAGTAGTATACTTTCAAACTCCAATATCTGACCTTAGAAAAATAACAAATTCTATTGAATGTTTCTCTTCTGCTTCAAACTATCTTATAAATCCCTCAAAACTCATATATTTCCTTTAAATCATATGGTTCATAAACCATACTTGTTTTCTGATCATCAAATTCAGTTTACTTTTAGTATAAAGTATTTGGGTATCACCATGGAACACAATAATAAATCTTCTTTTCAAAATAACATAAATAAAGTTTGGAATTCAATAGTAACTGATATAACCAGATGGGAAGATCTAAATCTTTCACTTTTATCAAAGGCTGCTATAATTAAAATGAACATTTTACCAAAATTTCTTTATCAATTCACTTCTTCTGACCAGATAATTCCTAGATCTTTTTTTGAGAATGTAAATAAAGAGTTGGCTAAATTTTTATGGTTTCCCAAATCGGTTAGAATTTCCTATTCTAGACTATCAATCTCTAAGGATAAAGGTGCTTTGGGTCTACCTAACTTCTATCTTTACTATTTAATTGTTTCATCTAATAAACTTTTCACCATATCTAATTTCAAAAATAATATACATATCAATCATCCCTTATGGATAAAAATCTGGTATAATCACATCATATCTAAAAATATAAACCCAGAAACTATTCCTTTTATTTCTTTGGACATCAAAACTACCAAAAATCTTTCTATCTTTATTAAACAAAAGATCAAAGCTTTTTAAACTTTACTTAAACTATGTAATCTAGATAAGTTTTCTCACTTTTTTCAACCACTTCATCTAAACCCTAATATAATGATAGGTAACACTCCTTTTAACCTAACAAAGTATTCTCTAATAAAAAATTTGAAAGTTGGGGATATCCTGAAATATAATGACTTGTCTCTAACTGACTGGCGTAAGATTTTGAATGCCAGTTGGAATTATTCGGCAATACTACGCCAATTAAGAGAAGTAATTAAGAATAAGTACGTATCCATAGAACCAATAGAACATCAAATGAATAATCTAAACACGATAATTAGAACATTATCTTCATCAGATAAAATGTTATCAAATTCTTATAAATTGATAAAGAATTTAGTGTTGGATCAGAACTGTCTCTTGTCAAACGTCTGGTTAAATCATAATTCTCAAATAACTGAGAATCAAAAACTCTTGGCTATCAGATATACTAAGGAATTTACTCCTTTTAGAAAAAATATTATACACACAATTAATGATCAACAATGATGCTTACTATACTCCTTATAAATTAAATAAATTTAATCCCAATAAATCCTCATCATGTGCATGTTGTTATTACCCCCAAGCAGATCTCTTACATATTCTATGGTACTGTCATTTTTCTCATAGATTATGGACCTCTTTGAAAGTTAGATTACAGAGAATGGGTTATCACAAATCTACGTTGTCCTGGGAATTTGCTATTCTTCATATTCCAATAATTCATCTTTCAAAATTAGATACTCATGTTATCATTTTTATTTGCTCTTTAATAAAGCTTTATATAACTCAAAATTGGCTTGATCGTACCAAACTAAATTGGGATACTTTTCAGAAAATGGCTTACTTGTATCTTGACGCTCAGAGAAACATAGTTAAGAGTCCTAAAAAAATGGCATTAAAAAAATTAGTATTAGAAAAAGTTTTAAATGTTATCAATAATTAATGCCTTTAAATTCTTTTTTCTGTTTTGTGCTGGTATTTTTCTTTTTTTTTCTTTTTTTTCTTACATTTTTATGTTATTCCCTTAATTGAAATTATCAATGCATAGTATTTTTTATTTCACTTTAAGATATTTTTTTTATTTTTCTGGTTGCCTAACTTGTATATAGTGTATATATTGTGTAATGTTACTATTATTATTATTATTATATTTTTTTCCTGTATGCTATTTAGAGTTGCAATTTGTTTAAACAAAGTTATTTATATTTACACAACTCCTAATGTCTTGTTTATATATTCAATAAAAAGTATTTTGAGAAAAAAAAAAAGATAGCAATAATCATTTTATGCTGTGATGACATTCAGAAATAACCACCAAGATACAACTCTAGTAAGCTACTTTCAGTGCATAGACCAGATAAATCAAAAAAGGATACCTGATTAATAGTCCAGCAAGTTAGTCAAAACAGACTTTAAGAAGGATACAATATAATAATAATAAACAATGATAACATTATAATTATCATCAATATTATTATAAATATGCATTAAATGTTCAATAAAATCTACAGGGCAAAGCAGGCAATCTGATTTATCACAGTCCAAAACCAGTACAACTTACCCAGTTGTTTTTCTTAGCATGATGCATACATTTAGCAATTACAAGATAATGAGCAATATAAAAGTTAACCAACTACTACCAAAATTTTAAAACATTTTCTCACAAAGTGAACAGAGCATGAAAACACTGCCTTCTGATGCTGCTTCCTTATAAGTCCTAAGAGTTTTAGAAACGCTGTTATCACAAAGTAAGCAGTAAATAAAAACAATGGCTGCAGCTGTGCTTTCCCTACACATAAAAGCAGAACACTTGTAACACTGAGTAGACAATGTTCCACAAAGGAACAATAAACTGGTTCAGAATTATAATAAACTTGGTTGCACACATTGTATAACACGGCAACATTAATCATTCTGCAAAGAACAACTCTATCAGCTCAAGCTAGTTAAGAAATTGAATGCCAAGGGCACAGCTCCTCTATAAATAAACAAATGTGCACTTTAGTAATCCCAGGGTAGGTGGGATGCACTTTTCTGTGCAAAGTGATACCTGATTCTAGAAGAACCTGATGATTAATTAAGTGTACTGGAGCCCAGATCCATAGAGTCAGCCATTGGGCAGTTTCCAGTCATCAGTCAGGGCTTACAGGACAGGGAAGGAATGCTTGAGCTAAAGGGAATGTCTTGTTCCACAGGTCAGTATACCCTAGAGTCAACCTAGAGAGTATTTACATATTTTGCCTTCAAACTCAATAGGCACAATGTAAAAGAGAGGTGTTAGTCACAGCCAAAGCTTTGTGTGATGTCAATTTGACTTCTAAACAATGCAACAGTCCCCCTTGCAGTATTAATACAGACATTTAACCAGTCTACAGTAGCAGGATGAGGCTTCTGGGTTGCTTACTTTTACAGAATGCTGCCCAGCCAAATTATTGGGGGAAAAGCTTTGAATACCCCCATTAGAGTTTATTGCTTAGAGGATAATAGGAAGTGATGGAACCCTTGCATTACTGTGTTACTACCAGGCAGGAATCTGATGGCAATGCACAGTGAGAAATATTATGATCCTCCCTTTCCTGCATGTATTGGTGTATGGAGTTCCTTTTCCTGGTTGTACACATTCAGAGACTGCAATAGAGTTGGAGATTTTGTTTAAACAAACAAAAAAAAAAGTATATTAAATTATCTGGGATAAACAAAGAACTGGGGTGGGGGTTCATTTTAAAGAAACACATGAAATCTGAAGAGGCAAGACAAAAGCAACAGTTGAAAGAATATTAGAGCTTTCAAATGCAGTCAAGATTTAGTGTCTTGGCTTATATTAAGGTAGGAACATATGTTTCACAACAAATACCCATTTTTAAAGGTGCAAAACAAGGATGTCCACTTTCTCCACTATTATTCACTTTAGTAATGGAGCCTTGGGCTAATTTGATCAGAAACAGTACTGACATAGAGGGTTTTGAAATAGATGAAAATACAACATCCAAAATTCAACTTTTTGCAGATGATGTTCTAATTACATCAGCAGGATCTAATTCTTCTATGCAGTCTCTATTTGATAAAATGATGAATTTTAAAAGTATTTCTGGTTTAATATTCAATGAAGAAAAAACTAAAATACTACCTATATATACACGAAAAATATTCTCATTAGTGATTTTACTAAATATGTACCCAATTCAGGTCAGATAACTTATTTAGGTATAATACTATCTAAAGATATTAAATCTATTATATATAATAATTATAATACCTGTTTTCTTAATATACAAAATCTTTTTATTACCTGGAATAATATGTTTTTACTATGGAGGAGAGACTTACAATTATTAAAATGATAATATTCCCCAAGATTTTATACTTAATACAATCAATAATACTTCCACCTACAAAAATAATTATCAAGAAACTGAATACACTAATGTTAAATTTCCTATGGGCACCTAATAGACCTAGGATTGCATTAAAGAAACATACTAATAGCTGGTCTCAAGGGGGTATTTCTTTTCCAGACTTTAATTTATATACTATCTCTTCTATTGTAAAAGTTATTACTTTATTAATAGATCAGTCATATGTCGCAAAATGGAAAGATTATTGGGAGCTAATTAGTATGCACTTCATGAAAATCTCCATAACACATAAAAATATGATTGCAAATAACCCCATGTTATGGTTACTAAAGGAATTTTGTACTTCACCTATTACACCTAAACATATGGTTTGTTACCCATTAAATATTATTATTAGCTATCGTAACTTTATATTCATGCACCCTAAGTATAGGGAATGGAATTTTATTATATTCCCTATAATGTATACTCAGGGTATGCTTTTGTCATCTACTTCTGAAGGAACTCATTTAGCTATAGATAATGATCTAAAGTACTGGTATCAGTTGATATCTGATAATAAAGTTAAAAATCTAGATTTCTTATAACAAGAATTTGATCTAAGAGAAACTTGCTGGTTAGAGGTTTAGACCTTTAGACAACATCTCATTAATAAAATAGATCTAATGTCTATAACAGGTAAATAATCTATTCCAACACTGATTGATTACTTGGTATTAAATTTACAACATAAAGTTTCTGATAAAGGTAAACTTTCATACATACATAAAATTATCAGACAAGAAACTTTTTAAAGTGTAGATACATACTGGAATTATTTCACTTCTAATAATGGGGACCCACCAAATCAACAAGATAAACAATATATATTGGAATCTGCCTGTATAACTACGTCTTCCATTGTCTGGAGACTTTATACATGGAAATTTTTACATAGATCTTTTTATACACCTTTGATGATGAATAAAATAAATAATAAAGATAATCTATGTAAGAGATGTAATATAGAAATTAATGCTGACTGGGCTCATATGTTTTATGACTGTATAAAATTGAAAGAATACTGGAAGTCAATTAATGAATTTTTGCAGGCTCTTTTTACAGATAATTTCATTATTTCTAAATCTCTTATATTATTCAACACACCTGTACCTCAAAGTGTTAAAAAGGTTAAGCTTCCCTTGTTATGGTCTATTCTAGCAGTGGCTAGGAAAATAATAACCAGAAATTGGATTTCAGATACACCTCCTTCATTCAATGAATTTAAAAATGTTATGAATATAGTGTGCCATATGGAAATAAACACAATTAGGTCAAGAACAACTAGAAAAAAATCTTATTATATTGTATGGGATAATTTACAAAATTTGTTATAAAAATCCTAATTTCAATAGCATGGTATTTTAGTTTAATTAGTTGATCTGATTGTAGTGGATGTCTTTGTAAATACTTTAGTTGTTTTGTTGAATGTTATAATCATATCTATTTTTAATTACTTGTATAAAATTGTTATGATATTTCTCTTGTATGTTAAAACAATAAACCTGTTTTGAAAAAAAAAAAGATTTAGTGTCTATTACTTTTAATGCAAGTTATCTATTACTGGGAGTTACCTTTTAGTAGAAGGATAGACAGAATGGCAGAAATATCCTTGGTGCTGAACATACATATGCTTGCTTGGACTAATGAGATATTTCAGAGCTACTTCTTTTGTTGCACTTTAAATGAGTGAGGGGAGCATTATGGCATTACTGCTGTTTTATTATACTTTGTTTAGCTTTAGTAGCAAACAGGTTGGAGGGGACATATCAACAAAGTTACCGTATGTAGACTATGTGGCATTACAGGCAGACTCTGAACAAAAACTTCAGTAAAGGATAGGGGAATGGAATTACAAAACTGAAGGCACATGGGATGAAACTAAGCACAGACAAGACACTGATAATGGCAGCAAATCGGGGAAATCAACAGAAGCTGAGAACTGAGACAGAAGGAAAGATAGTGGAACTGCTAAACAGCTTCAAGTATCTGGGAGTGGTGATTGAGGAGAAATGAAGTCTGAATGAAGAGGCCAAAGCTGGAATCAGAGGGGCTAGAGCCAACTCTCAGAGTCTCGGGTGTAGTCTATGGCAGAAGAATGCCAAGGAAGCTGTAAAATAAGGTGTACAAGACAGTGGTGTGACCAGTAATACTGTATGGTACAGAAACCTGGGCAGTAAAGGCAGAACAGTTGAAGAAGCTAGAGGTGATGGAAATGAAGTGCCTGAGAAAGGTGTGGGACAGACGAAATGAGGACATAAGAGCGGAAGCAAAAGTAGCTCCAATTGCAGAAAAGATCAAAGAGAACAGATTACAGTGGTTCAGACACATGCAGAAAAGCAAAAGACAATCTGGTGAGGATGATATGGGACAGACAAGAAGAAGGTAAGAGGAAACGAGGACATCTAGCAAAGAGGTGGATGGATTATGTGAAAGAAGATCTGCAACAGTCAGGCATGAGTGTTGATGAAGCCAGGTATGTGGCACTAAATTGAGAGAGATGGCAACAGTTAACACAATACTCCGACCCCATGTAGAAAATGGGAAAAAGGGGGCAGATGATGATGTTTAGCTTTAGTAGTAGTGAGGGCAGTCTGGTCCTGTGCACGGTGCCTGCATCAGTAAGTTATCCGAAAGCTTCCACTTTTGTTTCATTTTGTGGGGGGCAGGAGGGGAGCCTAAATGCATTAACATTTTGTAAAATGACTTACCAACACCAGTATAGAAGGGATGCCATTACCTCTACATGTGGAGTCTGACTCTCATTACATGCTCGGTATTTTTTGAAATTTTGTACTCAGATCATATTACATTCAAAAGTCCAATCCAAGGGCCTTAAATAAATATAGATTAATAGAATGGAAAATGGTTTGCATTGTTTCTTTTTACTCGAAGACAAAAACTATGATAAAGATTACATGACTTAATCTAGACACCCATGTACACAGCTACTGGTGGGTGGGGGGTCTTTCAACAAGAAAAGGAACTCCATATACCAATAAATGCAGGAAAGGGAGCTTTATGATCAAACCATAGAGTCTGTGTCCTCCTTTCTCTCTCGAGAAGTTTCATTTTTATTGCATGCATTGTTTTATATTATGATTTTTTTTAAAATAAGTGCCTTCCCCAGAAAGACTTCTTGAGTCCTCTGCTTTCTGCATGAAAATACTTCCTCGATGCTCTAACCTAGTCCCCCACCCCCACCCTTTTAAATCACTTTCCCTTTACTTTGTCATCACATATTCAAAAAATATCCATCCACTTAAGTACATGAAGGCTTTTTTTTTTTGGCTTGGCTCCAGAGCTTCGACTAACTATAGATTCTAAGGTTCCAGACCACTCAGTATCTGCCCATCATTATGCATTGACCCTGCCTATATCCTGTAAGGAGTAATACATTGGGAATGAGAAGACTGGGGCTGAAGCAGTCACGTATACTCACATTTATGTGTTTTGTGTACTTTATGTTGTGATGTAATACTTTCTCAACAGGGAGGTGGTATGTGACGCATCAAAGTAGTGATGCAGCCTTTCAAAGTACTTTAAAATGGTCCCAGTATGACTGATCCACCAGACCTGAGGTTATCAGGAACTGTAGAATCTCAAGTTTGCACTCTCTGTGGAAAGACAGAGAGCAGTTTTTGTCTATTTGATTCTATCCCTGAGCTGACCATCTGTTGAAGATACTAACTAAGCTCATGTTTCCCATTATATGAATATCTCTTTCAGCACAATCAGGCTCAAAGATTTATTTAGTTGGAACTAAATAATGAGACCAACAGCTGGCAAAAAGGCAAGAACAAATCGGACACATATTAGTGCTTTTGTTCAAATTTAATAAAACTGAACTTCTTCAGAAATGAGCACACCCATTCAAAAAACATTTAACTAAGAACTTTGAATGATCACATAATTTCAAGCAACCAGTAAATAGTCGTCAAAACTTAAAGACACATTAACCTTAATTTTGAAATAAGAACAAAGACAACTGTAAAAACATATATACATCTATAGGTATGTACACACATAATTACAATCTTTGTGCGTGTAAAAAAACTCCCAAATGGTCGAACAATACCCAGTCTAGGAACAAAGGGGGTCGGAAGGGCTCAAGAAGAATTAGATTTTCAAATCAATGTCCTTAATTTAAGTGGTGACTCTCTCTATGATGACACTATTTCTGTATTAAAAGGAGTTTTTTTTTCATTTATTCCTGATAACAGTTAATGTACCCTGACTCATTGTAGATTTAAAATTGTATTCACGTAAATTAAATCTTAAGTATATTTTTGTAAATCTTAAGTATATTTTTGAAGGGATGTATGGTCTTGAAAGACCAGAGGTTGGAGTTCAGAAGAAAAATGTCTATACTCCTGTGCTGCATCCTATGTTACAGGTGTTTAATAGCCTTTGTGAAAAACAGTTTAGAAATGTCAATAGTGATTTCAAACATAAACAGAATCTTCCACACAATGAAACATTAGCTTTAGAAAAATTAGCCTGCAATAGAGAATTGTGGGTCATGAAGGCTGACAAGGGAGGTTCCATTGTAGTCATGAAATCTTCTGATTACATTACAGCTATTTTCAGCATGTTGAGTGATGAAAAATGTTATAGAATAGTCACTACAGATATTATTAGACAACATTTTTAAGGCTTGATACAGTTTTCAAGTAAAAAACGAGCATGCAGGAGTAAAAAAAACACAGAACTGATGTGGCCGTTCAATAAAACCATATTAAGTCCACAGCTCTAGTATTCCATACAAAAAAGATTAGGTAAGCACTTTCGTCTGATCCATTCACTGACTTTATCAAAACCATGGAAATACATTGTGTGGTTGTTTAAATAGTTGTTATGAACTACTACATCAGTGCTGTGGACTGTTTTATATGTACTGGCTACTATACGTTTTCATCAATAAATCATTGTTTGGAACTTTTGTGTTGGACTGGGTATTCTGGGCAATTGAGTCAGTTCACAGGAGTGTTTTATGTTTTCTTGACACAACTTTGATTTATTCAGCCAAGGGAATATTGACTATTATGTATATAGCTTTATGTAGGTTGACTATCCTAAACTGGCAACAATATTTGGAATACCTAAAGTACACAAAGATAAAGTACATCCACCATTTCGGCCAATAGTGTCTGCCAGTTTTTCTAAGAACCGATTTCTATCTGGCTTGATGATATTTTGAATTCTGTGGTACAGAAGTCAAAATTTTACCTGTGAGCCTTGATATTTACTAGAGTTATTAACTTTGGTAAACTGGGATAGTTTTCCATTCAGGTTTGCATCCCTTGATGTTACTTCTTTATACACCTGTATAGATCAGGAAACAGGCTTGGAATATTTGGGTCAGCATACTAGTATCAACAATAACACTGTTAACACCATTTGTGTCCTTATGGAACTAGTGCTGGAAAATAACTTTTTCAAATTTGAAAATACTTTGTTCCAGCAAGTGTCAGGAGTAGCGATGGGGTCCCAAGTGGCACCTTCCTTTGCAACTTTAGTCATGGCTATGTGGGAATTAAAATACATAACCACACATGTTTTTTTTACAGGCATTATACTGTTGATTTGATTTTTTTGTGGAATGGTGATTATGACAGTTTTCATTTTTTGTAAGTGATTTGAATGATTCCACTAACTTTCTTAAATTTACCATTTGTCATTTTGGGGACCAGATTGATATTTTTAGATGTACATTTAATGGTTGACCTGGCTAATCACAGATTTTAAGTAATATTCACAGAAAATCTACTTCTGTTAACCAATATTTACATAAGGATAGTTTGCACCCTGTTCACTTGAAAAAGAGGGGTAAGTCAAGGGGCAGTTTATTCGACTCAAGTCGACTGACTAGCAATCAACATTTTTTTAGCAGAAGTTAGTAAGCTTTGACATTTTTTTGTGCGGAGAGGTTATGATTCTAACTGGTTGGATCTAATCATCAGTGAGGTTAAGGGCCTTAGGGGCCATACTCATGTCCTATTGTAAACACTGGGATTTCACATATTGGAATCTGAAATGTTAAGTTCACTACCAACACTTTATGCTCTAATGCCAATGTACCATTTAGTTGCAGGCTGGTTTTCCCCATTCCAATTGCTAATGAAATGGGGTTGATTAGATCCATTCTTTTGGACAATTGGAAGGTCATTTTAGGGAATCCTGACTTAGTTAAGGCACTTGGTAATAGACCATTGTTGACTTATAGAAGAACTGTGAATAACAAGACCATTTTGGAAAGGGGTACAAGTTCAGATTCCTGTACGAAGGCTGGAAATCTAGGAGCTTATTCATGTGGTCAATGCCAGCAATGTAGATTTGTCATGTGTTGTTCTTCTGTTGAGTTTAAACATATCAATAAGACTATTTGGGCAAGGGATTATTACACTTGTAATAAACAAAATGTTGTTTATTTAGATTTGTGCAATTCATGTGACAATTTTTATGTTGGCAAAACCATTCCAGCACTGAATAAGAGGATTTATGAACGTGTACTTGCTATTAAGAAAAAACACTTATCCAATGCACTTGCTAGACATTCCACTGTATGTATGGATTTTAAAATATTTTCCTTTTTCATTTTAAAAAAAGTTGAGGGAAGTTCATTTAGTAGTGATTATAAAATTTTGTAAGAATGTCGGGAAAGTCTTTGGCAAATTATGTTAGTGGTAGATCAGCCCCCGGGTCTTAATGATATGGTTAATATCAAGTGTTTTTTACAGGCACAAAGATTGTGATTAAGTGTGTATATACATATACACATATATATCTTTTTACAGTTGTATCTGTTCTTATTTTAAAAGTAAGTTTAATAAGTCCAAGTTTTGAGGACTACTTATTGGTTTGCTTGACATCATGTGATCATTCAAAGTTCTTATTTAAATTTTTTGAATGGGTGTGTTCATTTCTGAAGAAATTCAGTTTTATTAAATTTGAATGAAAGCGCTAGTTTGTGTATGAACTTTTCTTGTCTTTTTGCCAGCTGTTGGTCTCGTTATTTAGTTCTTGTGTGGTGTGTAGAGATTTATTTAGTTGACTCTGGGTAGCATACTGGCCAGAAAAGGCCATTTTGCAGGCACAGCCTGGGTGAAGAAATTCCCATAAAATAAAACAGAACAAATTCAAAAAATGGAGTAATCACAAAAGTTAGAGAATGCCACAGACAACTGAAACAATGAGCAAATATTTTTTTCTCTGAACCTATTTTACTTCCTATAACACTCCTACTAGATGGGGATATCCACCTAAATCCTGATCCGTCCCCTTCTGCCAACTCTACCACTGCCACCTCACCTATAGGGCAACAACTCCCCACCTCTCCAACTAAATCCCTGCCAACCTACTCCATAAAACTACAAAATCTTCCAAACAAAATAACAGAATTTCACACTTGGGTTGCACACCCCTCACTCCATGTCTGAACCTCTCAGAAACCTGGCTCAAACCTCATATCACAAACTCAGAAATTCTACTTTCTGGCTATAACATTTTCCGGCAAGTTAGACTTCTCAAAAAGGGGGAGATGTCACCATCCTGTACTTGGAACAACTTAACCTCTCCCCTGCCTCTCCCTATCCCTCCATAACTTATACTGGGTACATCTTCTCTTTCTAAACTGTCATCTTAACCCAAATGAAAAAATTAGCCATAGCATCTATCTATATACCTCCTGGCAATGATATTCCAATTCATGAATATATATCATCCAGGATCTCCCAACATATATCATGAGAGACAATATACTAGGTGACAAATATATTGATTGGAATAAACTCTCCCCTAGCCTTAGTATTAACCTTTTCGGTTTCACTCAGCTTATTTCTTCTTCCACTCATATCCACAAAAAATCAAACTCCACTCTTGATTGGATTTTAACTTCTAAAGCTAATCAGTACCATAACCCTACCACTTTACCAGACTCATTAAGTGATCAACTCCAAATCTCAATATTAAGACTGCCTTCTCAATCCCCAAAACCCCACCTCTATAGAAACTGCCACAACCTGTCCACCTTCAATGCAGAAACTTTCAACAACCAGCTGTCCCTTGTTAGTTGGTCTCACCTGTATAACCTTCCTCCAAATTATGCTGTTCTTGAGTTTAACAATATTTTCCTAAATATAATAAATGCCCTAGCACCCATCAGGAAAATTTGGATCAAATCTAATCCCACTTCCTGAATCTCTAAAGATACTCTTTCCACTGTGAAACTTAGAGATAGCACCTGGAAATAATGGATAAAGTCAAAATCTTCTTCTCTATTCATTAAATACAAAGAACTAAGAAACCTTACTAAAAAAAACTTATTTTCTGGGAAAAAATTCAAGAAGCCCAATCTACCCAGTATTATAACCCAAAAAAGGTTTGGCATACTATGAACAATATTCTACATCCAGGGGAAACCTTCTACATCCAACCCCTTCCACTAATTAAACACATCTTGAAATGGTCACTCTACTAAACAAGTACTTCATAGACTCTATCAGCAAAGTAACTCCCCCCCCCTGACAACAACCAAAAATAACTGCCAACTCCCTCCACCACCCACCTCCAAACAGCCTTCTTCCTGAAACCTGTCTCCACTGCCTATATAAAATCCCTTTTGCAGAAACTTAAACCATACTCTCCCTCCTTCAACATCCTACCCACTCCAATTTCTCTAACTTGCAACCATCTAAGTCCTTATCAACTGTTTTATCAAAGAATCCTCAGTCCCCAAAATCTGAAAATCTTTTTATACAATTCCACTTCACAAAGGAGGTAACTTCACTGACCCTTCCAATTACCGACCAATAGCCATCCTCTCCCGTCTCTCAAAACTTCTGGAGAATTCATAGACAACTTCTTAATTATCTACCTCAAGAAAACCTTCTCACTCCCCCATCACAGATTTAGACCATATCACAGCACTTCCACAACCCTTCTTTCACCCAGACTATATCAGAGACAAGAAATACAAATAACAATAAACTGATATGATGTCTTTTCCTTGACCTCTCCAAAGCTTTCGATACCGTCTCCCCATCCTAAGCTCCTCACTAAACTAACTGAACTAAACCTCTCCCCATCCACCATTCTCTGGGTCTCTAGTTATTGTGTCAACAGACAGCAATCTGTTAGATGGTAGACTTCTTACTCACATTTCTTACCAATCCAAACAGGTGCCCTCCAAGGATCCATACTAGGCCCCATTCTATTTAATATTTTTACTAACAATCTATGTTCCACCTGCAGCTCTTCATCAATAATCCAATACATTGACAATTCTATTCTTACTACCCTCTCTGACAACTCTGCTGACCTTCACTCCCCACAGAGGCTTCCTTTAACACCATTGAACACTGGTTAATCGATAACCAACTCATCCTTAATCCAAAGAAAACTAAATGCCTTTTCCTTCCTTCCAAAATCTACATCCTACCTTAAAACATCCTTCAGTCTCTCTTCCCCTGACAACACCATCATTCACTCTGACTCCAGTACTAAACTTCTAAGAGTTACAATTCACAATCAACTGAAATTTGACCATCATATCCAACAATCCATGAAAAAGACAAATCAAAAACTAGATTTACTGTATAGACACAAAAAAATTCGTATCCACAACCTCAAGGACCTCGCTCACCCAAGCTTATTTCCTGCTCAGCCTACTCTATACATCTCCTATTTCTACACACATCCAAGCAAACCTTTTAACCAAACTAGAACAAACTTACAACCAGACAGCTAGATCTGGCAGTAAACTCCCTCAGAAATCCCAACACTGCCTCATTCTTAAACCACAGTGGCTTGAATTCCCTCAACTACTCCAATTTTCACAGCTACAGATGGCACATTCTCTTCTTTACAAACCTGCAGACTTTCCCTCTCTGTCCACCCTCTTATTCCTATACAAACCATCTCTATCCCTCCACAGCACTGACCAACTGCTACTTGACACCTACAGGCCTAACAAAACAATAGACATATTGCTTTATAAATTGTCCATATCTCAAACTTGGAACAAACTCAAAACTAATACACATTCTATCAAGTCTTCGATCCTTTTCAAAAGGGAATTGAAAAACTACCTTGCTAACTATCCCTCCTGCACCTGTCACCACCCTACCTAACCTTTTCTCCCAAATCGTCAGACTACAATTCCATCCATACTTTTACTTAACTTTATAATAACTACTCCTATTGTACCTTAGCAATATCACTGAGCATGTTTATGCTTAAATCTCTTCTTTTACCTCCCCTTAGTTACTGTAGTTTCCCATCCCTCTTTCTTTTCATAACCATTTTCTGTCAGTCTCTTTACTCGCCTCCACACTCCTCTCCTTCTCTCTACTTTAACCCTTTTATTCAGTTCTTATTTCTCTCTACCTACTTGGTCTAGACATTAATGTTGTTTTTTGGGGCTCATTTTGTTTTCTGATCATCTCTTTTTTTCTGTATGCCCTATTTGTAAATCCACATTTTTGATTCCAAGTTCTACCTCTGTTAGTTCAAAGCTGTAATTTTTGCTCATTTTTATACTCTAATTTCTATTAAGACATGAATGTTTTGTACTTATGCATGTTCATATTTATATTACTTGTAATGTAACTTTATTATTGTTATTTTATCATTTGTTTTTTATCTTTTCTTCTCTGGTCTTCACTGAAAATGGGCTTCCAACCCAGTGGACTAACCTGGTTAACAAAAGACAAATAAATAAATAATAAATAAATTTTAACAGAGCAGAAAAACAAATGTGGAAGCAAATATGGGAGGGAATGGAAAAAACACAACCAACTGTTGAAAAACACACAAACCCAAGGCAGCAGCTTACAGAACAACTAGTAGAACACAGTGTATGTGAAGTCAGCTTTCACCAAAAAGTAATAGTCTAAGTAACAAAATTCACGGATTTATTCCACAGAGTTTAACACTTTCATTCCTAATAGAATTTCATCAGAACTCAATTTTAAAAAACAACACATCCATATTAATACAATCTTAAAAACAATTAAAAAATCACATGTCCATTCCTACCAATGGTATAGCTTAAACTTCATTTAAAATTTAATTGCTTTAATTTTAAAACAGAAAGTAAAGATGAAGTGTCATTCAGACCTGGAAAAAAAGCTGCATTTAACACTATTTGCCACTTCAATTCAGTCATGTCCAAATGCTCATCAACCACCCTCCCTTGCAAATCTTTAGCAACTCTCTCCACTACCATAAATTTGAAAGTGTGGGTAGGATTTTTACTAATGTGTCTGTATAGTACATTGCTCAACTTACAATTTTTAATATCAGCACCATCATACATGTGATAGCGCAGCCTTCTCATAGTTTTCCCTATGTAAAAACGTATACATTGGTTGCTCGATGCCAAATAAACAATATTTTGTTGCGTCACAGTTGAATCTTCCCTTTTCATAATAAGTGACATTCCTCACAATTAAATGATCACTAGTTATAATGCTTGAACATTGTGAACATGCTCCATATCTTATAGTTCCATTAATTTGCATGTTAATAGCACTATTAAAGTGCCTAAATTCCAGTTGCTGCTTTAAAGACACTCCCTTTCTGTATACAATTGTTGGTTTACTACCCATAATATATATTAATTTACTATAAACATCCATATCACTTGCAAAAATATACCAGTTTTTTTTTATTTATATTTTTTATAGCCCTACTGTCCAAACTATAGGTGGAAATGAAACTCTTAGTATTATTGTTGTTAACCCTCCATTCATTGTTGTGGCCACCACTGTTGAACCACCATTTCCCAATAGTGGTAGAAATACACCATTTTGTCTTTTTCTAACCACCTCATCATTAAGTTCTTCTAAAAATACCAATGGGTATCCTCTCTTCAAAAACATGGACGTAACTCTGTCATATTCAATCATAAAATTGTCCATGTTCGATACCATGCGTGCCACTCTCACCAGCTGGCCCTTAACAACAGCCTTCTTTTGATGCATAGGATGCCAGCTGGTGTAGTGCAAATAAGCGTTAGAAAACGTGGGTTTCCTATAGATGTTGAACACAAACTTCCCCTCGATTTTGTCCTTAGATAGTGCAATATCTAAGTAGTGTATATATCCGCTACTAAAATGTGATGAAAAGGACAAAAAAATCCACCATATTGTCCAAATAAATAAGACTCTGCTCCAGTCTTTCCATGGTAATATTCCATAAAAGGACGATATCATCCAAAAACCTAATATACATACCCCAACTTTGAACAAAGGGGCTGTTTAGGACATATCTATCTTCCCACTCGGCCATAACATAGTTGGCAAACATGGGGGCACAAGCTGCCCCCATTGCCACCCCCGTAACTTGCCTGTATAACTGGCCTTCAAAAAGTATGTAGTTATGTTTGAGGACCAATTCCATCAGGTTGGCCATTACAGCTATTCTCCAACTTGTCATTTTAAATACTTTATTCAATTGTTGTTCAAAGAAATCCAAACCATCCCTAGAGGAATCACAGAAAATAAGTTGTTGACATCAATAGTAACAAATATGCCATCAGGATTAAAAGTTGTCTCACTTATCTTTCTCAAGAAATCCCATGAATCTCTGCATATCTGTTTAATTTGATTAACTCCCCTTTTTAAATTTAAGTCCAAAAATCTAGCTGTTGAACTTGTCATTGACCTCCCTCCATCAACAATGGGCCTAAAAGGAGGGTTGTTAATGTCTGAATGTATTTTTGGTATTCCAAATATTTGTGCTGTCTTTGGTTTATCATTTAACATATACCTGTATTCATTAATAGATATCTGTCCCTTAGTTACCATATCTAAAAGAGCCCTGTCTATTTTTGCATAGGCAATGTTAATCTCACAAATAGAAACTTCTTCATAAGTTTCTATGACCAACACTTGATTCATTTTGTTCAGATAGTCAATTTTGTCCATTATAATCAAGCCTCCCCCCCCCGTCCGGTTTCATTACCCTGATATTATTAGTCATTACAAACATCTCTTAGTAAATATTTTTCTTCTGTGTTTAAGTTCGCAAAATCACATTCACTTTTGTTACTAAGTATGTTGCGTATATCCACCTCACACACCCTTTTAAACTGTTGAATGAGACCATGCAAAGGGGGGTTGAAAGTACTAGGCTTATATAATACATTTTCACATTTGCCATGGTCGCCCATAGTTAGGCTTAAGTTCAATTTACGGCAATACAACTTCAAGTCTATTAAACTTTCAACTATACTTGCTCTTTTTGCAGGTACAAAGGTTAATCCTTTTGAGAGTAAGTTAGCATGTTTAACTGTTAAACATTTCTGAGAATAGTTAAACAAATTAAAATCACCTTCATCGTTAGTCACAGTAGTAAAAAAAAAAGACACACAACTATCAAAGTCACTGGAGGCTTTCACAAGTTCATTTACCTCTGATACCACTGTTTGTAGTTCATCGGTTTCACTCCTTCTCTCCTGTACTGGTCTTCCGGACTATTCACATATTGTTCTTTCTCCTTGTTCATTAATCTCTCTGACCTGCAAACCATTCTCTAAAGGGACCTCACAGCTGTTAAGAATTATTACACCGAGTTGTACTGCTGTTTATTGCAAATTAGGACGGGCCTTGTCTGCCCATGCTATCAAAGTTCCTGTTAGTGTTCCCATGTAAAGCAGCCTGCCAAGGATATGCTTTGTTATTGGCATAGTGATCCAGATCTCTATTAAGTTTTTTAGTTTTATTGTGAAACATATTGTTACACTGTTTATCAATTTTAGGAAATAAATTGTTGTAATTGGTCTCATAATCACAAAACACAAGGTCAGCTCGTATTTTTCTGTCTAAATCATCTATTGATTTGGATAATGATTCAAGTTCAAGACCATTATACTTGACAATTATTCTAAGAATATCACAGCCAGTTCTATCAAATAGTTCATAAAGTTCAGCTAAAATATCTGTTTTTTTCTCTGCCCCATTGGGAAACCGCCATATTTTGAGACCCTTCGGAATGCATTTCAAACAAATGCATTCTGTCAAATACACATTCTCAACTTGCAGTCTTTTAAATTGAAACAGCTGTTTATCAAAGGACTGCAACATGTCAGCCAAACATTGTGGTTGTTCCCTAGGGTTACCAGCAGCACTGTCGGTATTGACCTCTACTTCCCCGTTGAAGAAATATTTACTCACTTTCCATTCATTAATCAACGGTATACTGCTGGAATTAACACCAGTCTCGTTGTCTCTTAAGCTCCTTCGACTGCACTGTGTTAAGGGTCTCAGAATACGGCGGTTTCCCAATGGGGCAGAGAAAAAAACAGATATGTTAGCTGAACTTTATGAACTATTTGATAGAACTGGCTGTGATATTCTTAGAATAACTGTCAAGTATAATAGTCTTGAACTTGAATCATTATCCAAATCAAAAGATGATTTGGACAGAAAAATACAAGCTGACCTTGTGTTTTGTGATTTTTATTTGGCAGATGACATCCCAAGACTGGGTAATTTGAATGCTATTTATTTTGTGGGTGTGTAACAAAGGTCCAAAAATAGGGAGAGATTTAAATATTGCTCTTATAAACTTAGAAAGCTGCTGGAATAACAGAATTTGTGTTAGTAAGCATTTTATGAATGATATGAAGTCTGAAACTCAAATACATGTCATTATTTGGTCTTTATTTAGTGACTTCAGTCCTCAGAGATTTGCCAGAAAACCACAGATTTTATGAGGAATAGACCAAATATTTGAGACAAAAATCTGGGCATTCTGCAAATATATGTACAGTTGAGATGTATGGATCAGAGGGTGCTTTATAGGCATCTTGTCAGCAGTCTGTAGGAGTACAGGGATAGGGCTTTTGGGTCACCTGCATAAGACAGAATGTTCATGCCCTGTATATTTTTTTTTGTAAGGAACCTCTGTGGATACTCCAGTTGTTGCATATACCCGGTCAGGTACATTATTCGTTATGGGATCCCTTTAAATAATGCTTAAAATAGTGAACGCTGATTTATCGATCCATTAAGAATGAAACCTTAAGATCCTGAAGATATGGAACTGTGATTTTTTTCTCAGGGAAAAAAAAAATTGCTGGGCAGTTTTCAGGACTTTGCCATTTCCTCCACTGTGGTGTGATCTTGGTATATTTAAGTAGGGGGGTCTGGGTGGCAAAACCCCCACATCAGGGGGTCTGGGTGGCAAAGCCCCCCACTTTATTTTGTGTTTTGAACTTTTTTTTTTTTTTTTTTTTTGTGTAACAACAATTTTATATTCCCTGTGTCTTCGAGATTTTAAAGGTTTAATTCTTAATGGGTCGATAAATCAGTGTTTGCTATTTTAAGCGTTCGCTGATTTAATATTGACCCTTAGTTACTAGAGAATGCAAACCATGAGACCAATAATGAGTCTTGTCTAAACTGCCAGTTGTTGCAAAGCACTGTCTGGTTAAGTGACTCACGTAGGTCACACAGCAGGCAAATGAATATTGAGGAAATCAAGTCTTGTACCACACGAAGTAGCTAGTTAACACCTCATAGCCTTAATCCTCTACACCAGCTGCCAGGCATTTGTAATGCATTTAGTTTAGTAACTATGACACCATCTGGTAAAGTGTTAAAGACATTGACCTGGTCAAGGTATGCCATGTGTACAGCATGGCCGCTGTCAACAGCTTGTGTTTCTCTTTCAAATTAGTTAACCAGATTTATTAGACAGATTATACCTTTAATTCTAAACTCCTGCTGCTTCTGCCACTGGTCTAGCCTGATGAAATTTTTAATATCTTAGTTAATCAGGTAAGTTGTAGTATACTCATGGCTATTGCACATAAGAAACGTCAGGCTGATGGGCCTGTAAGCCCTGGTATCAGTGGTGGGGCTACCCTTGTGGAGTGACATCACCAGTGCTGTGCTCCAAAAGTTGTTAACCTCTCAGCTACAAAGTACAGGACATGGTTTGATTCTCACCTCTAAAGGAGAAACTGGCTAGGCTTAAAATGGCCCCGAAAGGGCAGCTAGCTTAGTACTTACCTATGAATGTGGGCAACCTATGAATGAAAAGGATGGGATCAGTGACTAAACTCAGGTTAAACAGTATAAGGAGTTGCCCTGCCAGGGCTTTTTTAGTACAATTCATCAAACAGCCAGGTATATTATCAGGTCACAGAGAGGAAGTACTTTTAGTTATCGATTGAACCCTTAGTATTTGATTTTGGTGATAATAGGGGGGTGTCAGAGGGCTTCAGGGATAAGCAGACTTTGAGTAGTCATTTCTGGGTTAAAGTTGGGTTTGAATTTCTTAGCTAGAATGTTGGCAGTTTCTACCAGGTCAGATTAGGTGGTGCCATCTATAATACGTTTTGAGCAATGCTGGGTTTTATTTCTTAATTTTATAATGTAATTGAAGAATGATTTGTAATTGTCCTTAGATTCAGATGCTAAGCTCAGTTCATGGACTGCCTTGGTATTCCTAAGTTTTTTTTGTTTTTAGTCACTTTTTTAATGTTATCCTTGATTCGATGGTCCTTAGATCTGATTTATACTTCCTGGAGTATTTTCTTTTATTGTAGAGTTTATTTATGTTGGTGTGCTACCAGTGTGGTTTGTTTTTATGCTTAAAAAAACAAAGCACTAATAAATAACAAAAGGCCGCAGCTCCAAAGGCAAACCAAAACTTTAAATGTGAACACTTTCGTACACTCAAATCAAGTAAACTTTTTCAGACAAATTCAAACAGTAAAACCCCTTCTTATATATCCTTAAAATCACATGACCAATAAAATGCATTGCATCATAATTTTAAAACTAATTACTAAAAGGCATATGCATATTTATACAAATATTCGCATATACTTTAAAACAATTTTAAGCACAAAGTGAAACATTATTAATATAAAAAGACAATCAAAAAGGTGCATCCATACAAACCTATAAGTACATAAAATATTGTCTTATAAAACCATTCTATGCTGAATTTCATAAAATCATTCAGCATAATAAACTTTTAAGTTTGAGTAAACACATAACAGAAAACTGCCCATATGTATTCAGAGTAAGTTGCCACCATAACTCTTGCCTTTCAAGTAAAAGGGATGCATGCCCACCTCTAGGGCCCTCCATCACCTGGTCGATCACCTTAAATTTAAAGTGGTGTCCAGGGTTGTCCCTAATGTGGTTGGCCAAAGCATTATTTTCTCTGTTTCTATTTATACTATAAATGTGTTCATAGATTCTTTCTTTGAACTTACGATCAGTTTTGCTGATATAAAATGCCAGACAGAGTTGACATCTTGCCAAATATGCCACACTTTTAGAGTTACAGTCATATCTAGCAGTGAGCAAAAAATGCCTATTAGCAATATTATAGTCCCTACCTATACCTATAATCTTGCAATAGGCACGTGCTTCACATCTAACCATTCCAGGGCTCCTGTTGTACAACCAGCAGCTTAATGAAAGACTGAGTCATAACCTGCATGGGAGGTGAACTACCATGGGGCTCATTGGAGTTCCAGAGCTAAGGGAATGGTTGGAGCAAGATTGTTCCTTTGGGTTACAACAGGATAGTTCTAATATTACAATGGAACAACCGGTCAATGGCACTGACATCGGGTGTGATACAAGTTCGCTTAAATACAGAAAGACTCACCTGGAAATAGTGTACCTAGAAGAATGTTTGAAACGTGAACAGGTACCAAAAGGGTTAAGGTACTGTCCTTTATCCTATGGGGGTTATACCAAACTCCCAATTTCACTTAGAACTGGTTTCATTTTTTTTACCAACGGGGGCTTAGCTTAATGAAAATGATGGGAGGACTTCTAGGGGATCTCCCCAGCATGATTCACAACTGCTCATTATTTGGTCAGGCAGATTCTACAGAGTGGAATTCTCAGATTTGAGCTGTAATGAAGTACCCCATGTGTTAAATTTCATGATACTGAGATTTTTATAAGTTTGTAGGTTCATAGGTAACTAAAGGCTAGCTACGCTTGTAAGCCATTTCAGGCTTAGACAGATTACTTTCTGTGCCCAAATTAACCTATCCAATTTCATTTTTGTCTCAAGAACTTGATCCTCTTTCTCGTTATAAATACCAGGAGAATGGTTAATTTATTATCTCATCTAATTTACCATCACCTTTTGCCCAGATCTTCTATTCTTTACTTTTATTTTATTTTGTATTTGGTAACCAGGCTAGTCTGTCTCAGTATGGAATGCTTTTTCAGTGGCAGCCAGATAAGAAAATCTCCATAAAATATAAAAATTCATAAAATACAATTGATATTCTCAAAAACACAAGATGCAAATACTATAAAAGCACACAGAGCAATGCTACACAAATGCATATTTTTCAACAGTTGTTGAACTTGCAACTTAATTCCTTATTTAATGTTCTTTACTAAGCTTTCCTGTCCATTTCTCATTTTCTGTTCTGTAGCTGTACTTACAAAACTGAACTGGACCATTTTCTTGAGTTTTCTATATTTTGTTTAGTTTCTCATTCTCTTTTCCCCTCCTTCTCTGTTTTTTGTCTAATACAGTTCTCTGTCTTGTTCAATGTTATTTTATCTTCTGTATTTTTCATCCATACACTGTCTCAGCAACTTGTATTTTTGTTTGTAGAAAATAAACACACAAAACAAAAATAATTTTTTGGGAGCCTGTAATGGTAAATATAACTTCCTGTATTTTGCATAACACCATTTCCTTCCAAGGAAGTACATCACCTGTATGTAGCTACTTTAAAGGAAAGGCATTTAAATAGTAAAGCCAAGTGAGCTTATTTGTCAATCATTTTCTTTGGTAGCCACTTGTACCATGTTGTTTTCCTACTTTAGAACTGGCAAAAAGATTTATGTTGCCTTTTGACTGAAGCAGTTGTAAATTTGTTAATGCCTTCAAAAGGGTTTTGAGACACTAGTTATCAGACCCATGACACTTAAAGGGCTTTGAGAATGATTCATGTCTTGAAAATGGGTACCGCAAGTGCATTTGTCATCTCACATATCCTCTTACCACATCAAAAACGTATCTACATTTTTTACCATTACAAGAAGGCCATGTAGCTTTATTGTTATTTCTTTTCCTTTCTATGGATTGAAGGGAATTCTAGTGCACTATTTTTCTTTGTTTGCTTTCCTTTCTACAAGGAAACAGAGTTCTACTATTTTACAAATGCTTGGTTGAGTTATCTTAAAAAGTTAAATTTTACAAATGTGTCTGTATCAGGAAACATAAAAAATACCGAAGAGGAAAAAATATTTTTGGCAGGTGCCAAGTCCCTCTACACTCCACATTGTTGTTCAAACTTGAAGTTTATAAATATATATGTATATGTGTGAGTGTGTTTTTGTTTGTCTTTCAGCTTTTTCCCGGTAAGGGGTCGCCACAGCGGAACTCCGGTCTGCTAATGATTGGCAGTAGATTTTTACAAATCGCCGAGGTGCCAGCTCGACGCCCAACCTTCAATGAAGGCACGCCCATTTACACACGCATGTCTTTCGAATGCTACCCAACCGTGGGGAGGACATGCAGACTCCACACAGAAGGCACGCCCAAGCCAAGCCGAGAATTGAACGGGAGAACCTCTTGCTGTGAGATAACAACACTACCGCTGCACCACCATGGCATATATATATATATATATATATATATATATATATACACACACACACACACACACACACACACACACACACACACACACACATATATATATATATATATATATATATATATATATATATATATATATATATGGGTCCTCTTCAAATTACTGAAACGTCAGTTCGCCGACACGCGGAAGAGGAACGCGAAAGGACCGACAACGCAGTTGACCGACATGCTGGAAGACCGACAAGGGGAATGTGTAAGCGCGACTTGGTAAGTATGCGATAGTGAGGGATTTTGGATTAGGGAGTGGACAGGTAAGTGTGCAATAGTGAGGGATTTAGGGTTAGGGTGTGTGAAAGGTGAGTGTGCGGTAGTGTCGGAGTTAGGGTTTGGGTAATGTAAGTGTGTGTTAGTGACGGGTTTATGTTTTAGGGTGGGTTAAGTAAGTTAGGAATAGGGTGCAGGTAGGGTACGTGTCTGGTACTGTCGGACCTTAGGGTTGGGGTGGGTTAAGTGAGTTAGGGTTAGGGTGCAGGTAGGGTAAGTGTGCGGTAGTGTCGGACCTTAGGGTTAGGGCTAGTGGATATGTAATGTAGTGTAATGTGTTGTTTACGTTTAGTGTGTCGGTGTAATGGTGTTCGGTGTTTTGCATTGTCGGTATTGTGTGTTGTCGGTTATTTGGTGTCGGTGGTTTGTGTGTTGGCGAACTGGCATGTCGGTGTTCTAAAGTAGACCCATATATATATATATATATATATATATATATATATATATATATATATATATATATACACACACACACACACACACACACACTCTTATGCATGTGTGTGTGAGTGTATAAGTCAATGTAATTTCAATAAACTTCGATTAACTCAATACCTATGTTGTGTGGAATATCCTGCCACTAGCACTCTTCCAACAGCTTGTATTCTAGAGCATTTTCTGAAAAATAAACTGAAAAAGCTTAAGATAAGCAAATGTATATATTTTTGAAAACAATAAAAGATATTAAACTTGTACAAATAGCAGTGTTATCAAAAAGAAGTATTATTTATAGTGATAAGTCAATGCATTCATAGACTTTTCTGTAAATACTGTACTGTATTATAATGCACACAAATCCAAAATTGTATTTTTTCTAAACTTTCACAATAAATTTTCCTGTATAGAAAATTATACAACCTAGACATATGCTTTTACATGACAACAAGGAATTCCTGTATTGAGATATTTACAGAAATATAAAAACACCAATGGAAGGTGCAGTGGCATAGCGGTTAGCACCAGCCACCATTGCTTCACAGTAAGAGGTTCTCTGGTTCGATTCTTGGCTGGGGTGCCTTCAGTGTGGAGTCTGCATGTCCTCCCTGTGTTCATGTGGGTTTCCTCTGGTTTCCTCCCATGTTACAAAGACATGCGGGTCTGCAGTGTTTCCCCTGGGCCTCCAATGAAAATTGGCAATTTCCAAGTCAGACTTTCCCAGTGAACAGATGTTAACTAAATAAATATGTTTAATTGTATAATTGACAATACAAATAATACTGGACATATCTTACAGTTCGTAAGTCACTTTTTTTGAAGTATTAAATACGTATGGAAAGACTGCTTATTTTCAAAATGACCAACAACTAGCAATACTGCTAGTATAGTATGATATAAACCAGCATTTTTAGTGATTTATCATGCCACTCACGTTGGGGTTTTTTTTGCACCATACTCCTCAATAAAATGTAGGCCTCTTGGGTTATGAAAACATGAACGTAAATATGAATAAGGCAAACAAAAATTAATTTCTTCACAGCAGGGCATCCTAGACTTTATCTTTGTGTCATTTTTGTTAATAATTCCTTGACCTGTCTAATACTGTCTATTATTATCTGGAAAGTAACTTAGTTAATCTTAATCCCAAAAAGTTCTGGACACCATACAGAGGTAGGGGTATGAACTGGAAGTATTTAAAAAAGGCATTTTTGACTTGAGTTAGAATCAAGTTAAGTATGCCCACATGAGCTATACTTATTGCATTGTACTAGTGCCTTTCCATTTCAAACATTTATCACCACTAGGTAGCTCATCAATTACTAAATCGTCACAAACCTGGTGGTAAATTTTCTTGGAGGAGCAACCACTCAAAGGACCTCTTCCATTGCAGACACTATTGAATGGGAGGTGAATCCACAAAATTGTTTTCTACTGAAAAGAAGCCTTTTCCAGCATAGCTGAGAGATGACTTGGGCATAAAAAACATATAAATAAAATGGGGGAGCATAGGCAGCCTCGAGGGTTGCTGGGGTAGATGGAAATGAAATCTAATGAAATATAGCATCAAGAATTAAAAAAATAAAATACAGGCAGTAAGAACTTTGCATATTAAAAACAACTTACCACCATTTACTTCTTAGGGTACTTGCCAAAATATTCAGATCTATGGCCATATGAATAAGTGGACCAGGGTGTTAATGTATATAAGCACCCTACTTATGTTTAGCATAAAGCAAATATTTTATCTAAAAATTAAGTGACCATGACATCTTGTAAAATAAGCTAACAAAAGGTAGGTGTTTATGGAAGGTACAAAAGTGCCTAACAGAGTATGCTGTACTTATAAATTTATTTTTTGGTTTTCGCACAGCTGCTTGCTGTCAGCCATGCTTTAAAGCCTCAGCCCAGTACCGGTGGCACCTGCCCAGTTCATCACTTGTGATATGTAGTCTTACAAGTGGAAAAATATCTTGTTATGTATCCAAACAGTGAACAAGTGAAATTGAGGTGACATGTTCATAGATTAGGTTCATAGATTAGTACTAGGCTAACTGCCCCTGCGAGCCATTTTAGGCCTAGCCAATTGTCCCTTGTGAGACTCGAACCCTGCACCTTGTGTTTATAAGACAAACACCTTAACCATTAGACCATATTGTGCATTCATTACAACTGTGAAGGGATTTTTTTTTTATACCCCGTCTACTAACCTGTCCAACACCCAATGTGCAAATATATCAACGCACAATTCTTGATGCAGGACTAGAGTCCCAGATCACCATCAAAGACTTGTAACCATGAGCAGAAAAACATTCCCTCCCCCCCCCAAAGACAGTAAATGTGCTGCTCTGTCTGATCCCAGTTTTACTTGTCCAGGAATTCAGTCCAGTAACAGTGCCTGGATGATCTAGGTTGTAGTCAGGGATCCTTTCCTCTGTACCATTGACAGGGATCATGTGGAGATTTCCAGTATTAAAGATTAGATAATATGATTCAGCTTAAAGCATACTCAGTGCACAAAACAAAATTATGGGATTAAAGGGGAAAGGCTGATTTGTTGCCTTTTAGGCTTTTGCTTGCTTAAAGAAATTAAGGTAGGATAAGTATGAGCGGCTCTGGAATGTGAGAAAAAAGGAGATAAACCATATTTTATAGCAGAATATATTTCTGATACTATGCAGCAAACTAAATGCTGAAAATTTCAGATACTATGCAGCAAAGAAAAAGATGCAACAACAATCTGACCATTCAGCAACTTCATGAAAATACCTCCCAAGTAAATGTAAACTGCTTGACTTAGATCAACAGATTAGCAAAGGACATGTGGCATTAAAAGTCTATTCAGGCCCTCAGAAGGAGTGACCTCACAAGGAAACTTCCTGCCAAACCAGTCTGCTCTATTCTCTTTAATAGTTTGGGAAAGCCAGTCACACGGCACTCCACAAACTCTCTCTCAAATTTTATCTTTTGCAGCTATTTTCAAAATAATTCTATGAATACAAAATCTCTAAGTCCGTTAAAGACTTGTATAAAAAAGTAAATGTTTTTATTGCAGCATAAACAGTCTTGCACAGCAGCTGAGCTCATGAAGTGATTGCCTACTGGCAAGTATAGAGGGGTTTGCAAAGAAAAAAACAGGATTCTTCCTGAGCCCTGTTTATAGTTGTTCAGGCAGAGAGCTGTAGTTTCTGTGATGCAGGGTTTGATTCCCTTAGTTTCTGTGATGCAGGGTTTGATTCCCTTAGTTTCTGTGATGCAGGGTTTGATTCCCTTAGTTTCTGTGATGCAGGGTTTGATTCCCTTAGTTTCTGTGATGCAGGGTTTGATTCCCTTAGTTTCTGTGATGCAGGGTTTGATTCCCTCAGCCCTCATGCCTTCTGTGAGACATTAAACAAGTCACTTAATAAGACTGTGCTGGGGGAAACTGAGAATTTGGGTTAGACTCCTCAAAGGTCCCCTGGACATCAAGCCTAGTACGTACCAATGGGGGCATGAACCTATGGCAGCTCAGTCCAGTAGCACTGGAACAAACAAACATTTTAATTTCCTTCTGTAAAGAATAGTGTATTCTTTGCTATTTCAAACAAACTGAATCTCTAAGCTACACAACATTAAAGAAAACATTTACTTCTTCACTCATTTACATAGTACTGGGGTTACATAGGGGCAGCACACAGACCAACAGATGCATGAGAGTGTATGATTCTGGCTACAAAGGACTATTAGCACTATGGATGCAATGATAAAAGTGGTAGCTGTCAAACCACCATGCTCATGGCACGACAGTTCTGCCCCATGCCAAAATGCCAGAGATTGTTTTAGACCTCCTTCAGGGACTAGCTGTATGACATGTACTCCTAAGTATTTCCAAATGCAGCTGGTGTCTGCTCCAACCCATCTACCACCATATTTAAAGAAGTCATTAGTATAAATTGAGAACACTTGAATGCTGTCTTCACTTATATGTCCCATTGTGATGGGGAAGAATCAGTCCAAGTAGAATGACCTCATGATAGTGCAATGTTATAGGGTACCAGTGTCTGGATGTAAATGGATATTTTAACTTTTGACTAAGCACAACCTCCCTTGACCCTAGTATAAGATTTTTCTGCCTCCTGCTGTAATCATTTATAAAGCCAACGCTGCCTTCTTCAGCCCCATGCTGGTTCAGGCCTTGAAAAGTTTGTTAACACAAGAGGTTAGTAACACACACAGCACAGCAGTGTTTCATTAACACAAGTGGTAATTAACGCACATAGCAATGCTTTGAGAATGGGTCACTACTACCTTTAGGACAGAAATGTCCAATGTGGATTTTTATTTTGCCCTACAGTGGACAATAAGATATTAATCAAACGTTTATACTAATAAGAGCATGAAGGAATGAAATCACTGAACAGGCTTCTTGTCTTAAAGACTTTCCAAGCTTTATCACAGGCAACTTCTTAAGTGTCTGCTTGTATTTACCCATACCAGCTCTAAAGGGAGTCTGCTATGAACAGTCACCACCGTCCAGCAAAGAAAAGCTTCTTACTATAACCTTTTACTTTATACTCTTGTAATTCCATGTTTTGCTGCGGTGTCTGTGCTTGTGGCTAAGGACCTTTTCTGAAAGATGCTGTGTTTTATACTTTATTTATATACGGATGTTCTTTTTAGTAGGGCTGCAGTGACTGGTTTTTACTCAGGACCATCCAGTAGGTGTGCTATGATGGGATTCACTGTGGGCAGATGGGAGTATATGGTCTATGGGCCTGGACTTGCATTCTGGGTTTGTCATTGTATATTGTGTAACATTGGTGCCAGTTTGTGATGTAGTACATATAGTGCCTGTGAGGTTAGTTCTTGTTAATGATCAAATGATCAATGATTGTTTTTTGCATTTAGTTATATAAATATGTTAATGTTATAGAGCGATGCCAGTTATTTAATTTGCTTTCGCCTTATCTTCCCATAAATGTTCCTATTATTGTATGTGAGGATTTCAATTGTCTCTTGAATAAGGGGCCTCCCAGTTCTGCAGGGATGTTAAAGCATGCTTGCAATCTATGAAAGTTGCTTCTTTGAGTTTGATTCCACCGCCTGCATTTACTTATTACTGTGGTACTGTTAGAACTGTTTTAGACTATTGCTGGCATGCTTTGTGTTTACCTTGTGTGGAGGCCTCTTCTTCCTTAGTGTTATTTTCAGATCGTATGACTTATATTTTTGGGGTTAATGTCAACACTTTGAAAGGTCATGGGTTTCCACATATGAATACTTCGTATTTAACTTTTACTACTTGGCAAGATGTTTTTAAGGAATTGTGGGAGGATCACTGTACTTTATATGATTCTGTTTCTGCCTGGGGGATTGATTTCAAAAGTAAGTTATCTTCAAGATATGCCTGGTTTGTGAAACATTTTCATGTCCGTTTGAAACATATCATCAATGATACTTTTTCACAGTATCAAGATTGTGCATTCACTGCTTTGCCTCAGGGTTTATTGCGTGATCTTTATGATCTCAGTTTACATAGGATGAAGTATAAATTGTATAATTTAGAACATTCTTTAAGGGGTAGGGGGAATATTTCCTTCCTTGTATAGGTAACCAAAACAATGAGTAAAAAGGTCACACAGGAAGTTAAAAAACAAAAAGTAAATCTAGCAGGCAGAAAAATACATGTCCACAGCTAGTGGGTTTTGACTTTATCAGCCTGAATTTGTCCATAAATACACTTAAAAGAAAAAGTCATGGACATTCAGAATTGCCATTTAGCTGAAACACATGATGTCCTAAAAGGCTGATTTGCATATATCCCATGTTGCCTCTAATACAAGAAGTTTAAGGAATCACATAGTGGAAAGTCAAGTTTTGTTAGATTTTCCTTTCGGTCCTTTTATATGTAAGAACATTTTTTAAATAAAGAGTCTTTTGTACATCCTTTACGCACTTTTGCAGGTACGCTGATTAATACTAAGTCTTGACAGTTTGGTAGTTGTTTATGAATAGTTGTCAGGCCTTTTCCAAGGGAAACCTGATTCTTTAGTGGATTTGGTTGTACCTCCTTTGCCTGCCTCTTTTAGGGTGACGGTGAATGCACCAATATCTGAGCTCAAACAGGCTATAGCTTCTATGTGTCCTTGGCATTCTCTGCCTGGTCTAGATGGTGTACCTTATGATTTTTATAATACTTTACCACTGGATTGTCTGTTGCAGGTTGTTGCTTTATTTAATGAATGGCTACAATAGGGTTTTACTGATTCTTCTTTGTTGATGATTGCATTACATTTTATATGGAAAAAGGGTGACAGGGCTTCTTTATCTAATTGGTGGCCTATCGCCCTTTGTAATATGGATTACAAACTGTTTTGCTAGGTATTGCAGTTGAGGTTGCATTTGAAAATGTTGTTTTGGTTGATTCAAGGGATTTTGGTATAACAGGGTGGCCTGTGTAGGAATTGCTGATGCTACTGAAGTCCCTTATTCATTATGTTTTGACTTCTTCCACTGCTATGTTGCTTTCTTGTGATCTACAAAAAGCTTTTGACAATGTGTCACATTCTGTTTTGTCATGAATTTTGTCAGTGTATGGTTTTGGCTAGTTTTGACATTGTATTATGTCCATCTATGCTCACACTGTGGTGGTTCCTGTTATTAATGGTTGGGTTGGGAAGGAGGCTTTCATACTAAATGGAATTCAGCAGGACTGCCCGTTAAGCAGTTATTTTTTTTACTTTAATTGTTAGTGCTGTTTTCAATAAATTTCGAGTCATGACCAAATTGTTACCTTATTCTTTTAATTGTAGTGGGGTCTTAGTTCCCTGTTTTGTTTCGCAAATATTTTTTTTATTTTCCAAATAATATAATGGTTAACAATACAATCATCAATGAAACAAGTATTATAAACCTTTATATACACTATGTACAATTGACCTGAACAAAAGAAGGGAAAAAAAAAAATAAAAAATATGAAATTAGTAACAAAAATTTATAATATTCAATTAATAAAGTTACACATTAATTATTTAGAGTTCATTTTTAATGTCTCAATAAGAGAAATGTTTTTTTTCCCAAGGATTGTTTGTCCATGTTTTAAGTGAAATACTCGATTCCTTCACCTTGATTTCTAATGTCGCTGTTTCTTCCATCAATCAAGAATTCTTCCAGAGTAGGTTCTTGTGAAGACTTCCACTTTCTAGTTATACATTTCCTTGCCACAGCTGTATGGACCAAAGTAAGTATAGATCTTTTTTATTCATTCCAATAGTATCATTAACATTTAAAAGGACTAAAGATTTGGTAAAAATAAAGGTATCTGTGAATATAGCATGGAGAAAAATAGTAATTTCTTCCCAGAATTTTGTTATATTAATACAATCAAAAAATATATGAGACCAATCAGCTTTACATTTTCCTATGCAGATAATATTACTTTTATGACAGAGGACTTGAATGTTTTACAGCATTATATTTTAAAGATTTTATTGCCTCTTTTTTCAGAGGTGGTTCTTTTGTTGAATTTTCCAAAATCAGTTGGGTTTTCAATGATGTCAGTTGATCCTCTGCAGTTAGGAGATTGTCTTTTAATTCTGATGACCTCATGATTTTGGGCATTCCTTATGGGACTTCGCAATTTGTGACTGTAAGATGTTTCAAGCTTTTTCAGCAGGTTTCAGTTCTTCAGTGTTTTGGAGTACTTTTTCCTTGTCATATTACAAATGCTTATATTCTGAATTGTTGTAAAGTAAATTGATTTATGTTTTTTCTGTTTATGTGTTTCCTTTGGACTGGACTTTGCGATTGTTAAAAGCTGTTTTTACTTTCTTTTGGAAAACGCTAATGAATCCTATAAAGAGGGATATAGTTTATGCACCTCCCATTTAAGGGGGGTGTGCTTTGAAACATCCTGTTCTCTTTTTCCATTTGTTGTATTTGTATAGGTTCATATGTTGGTATTAGGCTATCGGCCCTAAGGCCTAAACAAGCCTAGCCATAACAATTCCCTGCCTATTTCTTCCCACGATATTTACTTCCCTAGACCCCTGTCTAGCAGGGCAACTGATGTGATCCCTGGGGTTAATTTCCTATCTCCTATCCAATCATCAAGGTTCCTTTTGAAGAGGGCCAAAGAGGCACTGTGCTTGACATGTATGGGCAGTCTATTCCAGAGTCTCGGGAGTCTCTGGGTCAGGAACCTATCCCTCCAGCATGTTTTGTTCATTGTGATGACAAGGTTTAGATCCCTGGAGCATGTGGCTCTGAGAGATTGGGATTTCTTTAAGTGTAGCATGTCCAACAGCTCTGGGTTTGGCATGGCCTTCTATGTTAAGCAGAGATCACCTCTGAGTAGACAATATGTGACAGAGTATAGCTGGAGTTTTTTTAGATGGTCAGCATATGGCATCTGCTTTAGGCCTGTGATTCTTTTAGTGAGGTATTTCTGCGGCCTTTCCAGTTGTTGCAGATGTCTTGAGAGGTACATACCAAATGGGGTGTTGTAGTCTATAATGGGTCTAATGAGGGATGAGGACAGTGGGACAATGACCTCCTTTTTTCTGGATGAAAAGCCCTTAGTGATGAGGTATGCCACATAGAAGGATTTCCTGACTGTTGTGGTGATGTGGTTATCAAAGGTGAGACCACTTTCCACCTGTGTCCCTAAGTCTCTTATCACACTTCTGGTGTTTTGTGTACTGCCACCTATGTGGTAATTCACAGGTACATGTTTTTCCCAAAGGGGATAACTATGCATTTCTTGGCATTGAGCTTAAGCCCATGGCTCTGGCACCAAGCATCTGTTTTTGTAAGGCCCTTTTGTAAAATATCCACATCATTTGGGGATTCAATAATGGCTCCCAGTTTGCAGTCATCAGCAAACTTTGTTAGCCAGAGTCTCTTAGTGTTGGCCTGTAGTTCAGAGAAGTAGATGTCAAACAAGAGCAGTCCCAGGACTGAACCCTGAGGTACTCCACTTGTCACTTGTCTGGAGCTGGATTTACAGTTGGCTACTTTTACAGTGTGGGTTCTGTTAGTAAGCCATTGGCAACCCATCGAGTGATGTTGGGATTAATGCCCAGCTTAGTAAATTTATCTGTAATTCCAGAGTGGGGGATGGTGCTGAAGGCCTTGGTGAGGTTCCAATAGACTGTGTGGAATGCTTTACCCTTGTCAACAGCTCTGGAGACTGATTCAAAGAAGTCAATCAGGTTCAGGAGACAAGATCAGCCCTTCACGAACCCAAACTGGGTGGGGTCCAGTGTTTGCAGGTTGCCAATGTCTTTGTTTATAAGTTCCATGATAATATGTTCCATGGCCTTATAGATTAGGTTCATAGATCAGGTTCATAGATTAGTACTAGGCTAACTGCCCTTTCGGGCCATTTGAAGCCTGGCCAGTTACCCCATGTGAGAATCAAACCTTGCACCTTGTGTCTTTAAGGTAAAACCTTAACCATTATGTCATCCACCCACCTCCACATCAGGCTCATCAGACTGATGTGGTGGTAGTTACCAGGATCTAAGATGGATTATCCCCTTTGTGGAGTGGGATAACTGTAGCTGTGTGCCACTCAGTGGGCATGAAGCCTGAGGTGAGGCTATGATTAAACATGACACTTAGGTGAGGTGCCAGTTCATTTTGTAGTTCATGTAGTACACAGCCCGGGATATCATCTGGTCGCATGGATGCTGTATTCTTAGCTTTGGAGAGTGCGTTTTTTACCTGTGTGGCCATTATTACTGGAATTTGGCAACCTTTTGGTATTGAGATTGGCCGTTTAGGGGGTAAAAGGGGGGGGGAGTTGGCATTGAATTGATCTGCCAGGGTATTGGCTATATCCTTGGGATCAGCATATTCAATGCCATTCTGTAGTAGCTCAGAGCAGATCTGAGCATTGCCATTTACATTCTTGACATAGCTATAGAATGCCTTGTGATTGTCTTTGTAATCTTTGGGAATTTTGTTTTCATAACTAACTTTTGAGGATTTTATGAGGGATCTCAGCTTCTTACTGAGGCTGGTAAGGGAGTTTTTTGCATCCTGGGATTTTCCTCTTTAATGCAACAGTTTCTTCCTTTTGTTGTAAAGTTTGTTTATGGTAGGGGACCACCAGATTGGCTTCCTTTTTTTGGAAGAGAGCATCTTGCTTCTATTTGGGATGACACGAGTGGATGTGCTCATACAGTGCCTTAGTGTAGGATTCAGCAGTCGAACTTTCATTTCCCGTCTGCATGGATGTCATGAAGTCTGTCACTTCTGACTTGAGTAGCATGAAGCTGGCTTTAGAGAAGTTTTTTACTGAGGTTTCCTTACTGAGGGGTGGGGGAGGGATGTGGATGTCAAGGGTGATTAGCTTATGGTCAGACCTGAACAACGAGGGGGTGACCATAGGTGGGGAGCATCGACTTCCCATGCTGGTAATGACAGGGTCTAGGATATTGGAGCCGATGGTGGGACTATGGAGTAGTTGATCTAGGGCATTGGAATTTATGAATTCCAAGAACCGTTAGACAAAAGTGTTGGTACACAAGTAGCTTTCCCATGGCAGGGTAGTTGAAATTACCCAGTATTAGGGTGTTTGGTTGTATCTTAATATTTTCCAGTATGTTTAGAAAGGTGTAGTGAGAATCTTGGAGCATGGTGGGAGATCTGTAGCAAGCTACAATTTGGATTGCAGTCTTACTTAGTGTTAGTTGCACCTGGAGAAATTCAGATGCATTGTGTTGGGCAACTAGCCTGGTGGTGTGAATATCCTTGGTGAATATGGACACTCCTCCACCTTTAGTGTTTCGGTCCTGGTTTGTTGGGCGAAAAGTGTGGTAAGAGTTGTAGCCTGGTATTGCAGGGGTGCTCTCTGGAGCCATGAACCAGGTCTCAGTTACTGCACAGATATCGATGTTCTCCATTTTTTAGGAGTGCCTCAAGAGAGTGCATTTTGAGGGTTAGACTTCTAGCAATGAGTAGCATTACCTTCAGATTTTGCATGCTTGTACCTGTTATGGTGGTGGTTTTGTCTTTTGAACTTTGCCTAAAAAAGGCACTATAGGGGTGGCAAGAGCCTTAGCCAGTAACCTGAATCTCATAGGTGACAGCTGAAGACCATCTCTGGAAAACCATCATGGTCTAGTGATCATGTCATCCCAGGCAGATAGATACTGGATCCCCTTTGAATGACACCAAAAGCTTAGCCAATTGTTGTAGTCAATCATTTTTTCCTTATACTGTGGTATCATTCTGGGCAAAGGCAGGATACTACTCCAGGCTAGGGTCATACCTGCCTGGGCCACATGATCCAAGAGCTATTCCATGTCTCTTTTCATGTTTTCCAGGGAGGTACATCTTAAGTCATTCACTGCAACATGGACTATGACAGAGTCATATTTGTACTTGTTGTGGAGTGACGTAAGTGCATGTGTTATGTGGTGGATCCTGGCACCTGACAGGCAGCTGACTGTCATTTTCTTCTTATGCAGCCTGGTGAGTGGGACATCAGTGTGACCAACTATAGAGTCACCTATGACTAAAGTGTTGGGTACGTTGTCTTGCCTTAGAGAATGTTGTTGGGTGGCACACTGGTGCTGTGAGCTATGTGACACTTTAGTTGCGATTGGTGTTTTTTTTTTCGTTTTAGCTTTGGGGGGTCCTTTTTGCTTGGGCAGGTTAATGTTAAGGGCCTCTGCATGTTCCTGCACACACACAGATACACAAACTTCCTTGCTTAGGATAAGACTACAAGCCTGTTAGTTATGAATGAACCCATTTTTTAAAAATTACCCCTTGCCATTACTAGATGGTGAACTAGTGGGTATAAGGTGAACCAGTGAGGACCTTCCTCCACCAATCCTGTCTTATAGGATGGAGTGCTGGCACATCACATGGTATCCCACACCAGACCATCCTACTGTCCTGACGTGGATCACTGACGATACAAATACACAAGTGACCTCTGTCATCAGACGACCACTTACTCATCCTGCATGAGCAGAAATAGTATTTTAACTAGAGATGAAGCACATCCAGTGATGACAAACAAAATTCACAGCATTATATGGTGGGCTTGCCCCCTACCATATCACCTGGGTTTAGCTGTAATGACTACTTTGCTTCATATTCTCTGTCACAAAGATGCAGATCACTTCATATGGGATCATTTAGTAGTTTCATTTGCATTGATTTGACTTAAAACTTGTACATTTGATTTTCTGGAAAAGTACTACCTGTTATGCTCTTTTCATGAATATATGTTTCAGTCCAAATTAAATAATCTCCACAACTGATGTGTGTATATTAATAGTCCACTCCAGCTCTGTGTGTTGTTCCTTCAATATCTTCCATTTTGTTACTATATGGCTGCTCTCTGACTGTTCTGATGTTTGCATCAGTACCAGAATCCTTTACTAGTCCTTAGAAATGCTTCCTTGTATGGTGACTTTCTGTCAAATGCTGCTCGTAGCTGGCTGCTCACATGAACATTCACTAGAAAAGTACTCAGGCCTGAGCTAGTATTCCATGTAGTAACAACCACAAAAACATTATTTTACAGGTTGACATAGCCTTCCTGTACACCCCCCCCCCAGTACACTATTTATTTACTCCAAGGTCACTGTACCTTTGAGATAGAGCCATCAGTAAAACAGAAAAAAAATTGTTTCAGTCTTGCTGTAGGAAGCTGCAGTCTTTGTGGAAATGTAACACAATGGCTGCAATATGAAATGAACAATAAAATTAGAAGTAGTAAGGCTCTAACGACTGTGATACAAGCTATCTTTTATCAAGCGACTGCATGTAAGCTGTGAATCGTGCAGCACTTCACCAGTGCTAATGTATCTTCTGGGGCATTGCCTCTGCCGTTTTACCCCATCCATCCATATGTGCATTCTACCCAGAATGAATGTCATATAATGGCAATAATCCTATTTTTTCAGTTGCAGCTCTTACTATTGTGTTACTGCTATCACTTGATGTGACAGTGTCTTTGTGGGGGGGGGGGGGGGGCAGCTGACATGCAGTGTGAGCTACAGTTTTACTGCAGTCGTGATGAAAGTAATTTATAGGTTCATAGGTTGATACTAGGCTATCTGCCCTAGGGCATTTATAAGCCTAGCCAGAGTGTGTTTGGCTTTCAACACCCTTTTAGATTAGTTGACTGTGCCTCTGTATAGTAGGTTACAGAAGATAGCCCTTTTAAGGTTAGTTTACTGTGCCTCTATCTAGTAGGGACACAGAAGAGATCCCAGGGGTAAACCTACGATCTCCCATCCGCTTGTCAAGATTTCTCTTGAAGAGGGTCATTGAGGGGCTCTGCCTAACATGAATTGGGATTTTGTTCCAGATTGAGGGGAGCCTCTGGGATATGAATCTGTCCCTCCAGCATGTCCTATTTATTTCTGTGCTGAGGTTTAAGTCCCTGGAGTGTGTAGCTCTAAGGGATTTGGATTTCCTGAGGTGGAGCATGTCCATTAATTCTGGTTTGGACATGGCTTTATATGTCAGGCACAGATTGCCTCTGAGTAGGCGGTAAGCAACTGAGTAGAGCTGGAGTTTCTTTAGCCTAACTGCATAGGGCATCTGTTTGAGTCCCTTGATCCTCTTGGTGAGGTACTTTTGGGGTCTTTCCAGTTGCTGCAGGTGTCGGGTAAGGTACATCCCAAATGGGGCATTGTATTCAATTATGGGCCTGATGAGTGATGAGTAGAGGGGCACAATGACCTCTCTTGATCTAGATGTGAACCCTTTCGTGATAAGGTGGGCTATATAGAAGGTCTTTCTAACCACTTTGGCAACATGATTGTCAAAGGAGAGATTGCTATCTAGTTGGGTCCCCAAATCCCTAATTACTTCTTCTGTACTTAATGGATTACCACCTATGTGGTAATTTGTGGGCAATTTGTTTTTCCCAAAGGGGATGACTATGCACTTTTTGGCATTTAGCTTTAGGCCATGGCTCTGGCACCAGTTATCTGTCTCTGTGAGACCCTTTTGGAGGATGCTTGTGTCAGTTGGCGAGTCGATTATGGCACCCAGTTTGCAGTCATCTGCGAACTTGGTCAGCCATAGTCCTACTGTGTTAGCCTGTACCTTGGAGAAATATATACCGAACAAGAGAGGTCCCAGGACTGAGCCTTGTGGGACGCCACTTGTAACTGGTTTAGAGTCTGACATGGCACCTGCAATTCTGACCATGTGGGTTCTATCCCTGAGCCAGTTTGCAACCCATCTTGTGACATAGGGGTTGATATTTAAGCTGGTGAGTTTATTTATGATGCCTGAGTGGGGTATTGTGTCGAAGGCGTTTGTGAGGTCCAGGTAGGCTGTGTGGACTACCTTCCCTTCATCTATGACCTTGGTGACTGTTTCAAAGAAGTCGACCAGGTTCAAGAGGCAAGATCTGCCCTTAACAAAGCCGAGTTGGGTAGGATCCAGTGTTTGGAGTTTCCCAATGTCTTTGTTTATTAGTTCCATGATGATACGCTCCATAGCTTTGCAGACCAGGCTAGTCAGGATTATAGGGCAATAGTTTCCATGGTCTGTTGTGGCACCACCTTTGTGGGGTGGGACCACTGTTGCTGTACGCCATTCCTTGGGAATATATCCTGTAGTAAGGCTGAGATTGAACAGTGACTTTATGTGAAGGTTCAGTTCTTCTTGGAGCTCATGTAATACTCAGCCCGGGACACCGTCCAGTCCCACTGATGCTGTGTTTTTTGTTTTGGAGAGGGCAGCTCTCACCTGTGCATCTGTGATGTCAGCGAGGCTACACTCTGTTGGGATAGACATTTGCTGTTTTGGGGGGGAAGGGGGGGAGAAGTTTGCACTGAACCTGTCTGCCAGGATGTTGACAATGTCTGTGGGTTCAGTGTATTTTTTGTCATTTTGCACTAACAGAGCATATCTGGGAGTTGCCATCCAGGTTCCTGACATAACTAAAGAAGGCCTTGTGATTATCTTTAGCGTCTTGTGCAATATTTCTTTCGAAGTTGGGCTTAGATGATTTTATGAGAGATTGTAGTTTCTTGCTAGTACTGATCAGAGATGCCTTCCCTTTTTGGGAGTTTGCTCTATCATGTAGTAGCTTCCTCCTTCTGTTGTATAGCTTATTTATGGCTGGGGTCCACCAGACAGGTCTCCTGCCTTTGGAGGAGTGAGTCTTGGTTTTATTTGGGATAGCACGATCCAAGCATTCCCGTAGGTGTTCATAGAATGCGTTTGTAAAGGATTCTGCAGTTTGGGCTGTATTTTCCATTGACTCAGGAGCTTTGAAGGATTCCACCTCAGTTTTGAGAAGTGTGAAGTTTGCTTTTGAGAGGTTCTTCACCGTGGTTTCCTTGGCTGGGGGTGGGGATGGGATATGGATGTCCAGTGAGATTAATTTATGGTCAGATCTTACCAATAAGGGGTATACCTCTGGTATGGAACATACAGTCCCCATTTTGGTGATGATCAGGTCCAATATGTTTTCCCCTCTTGTGGGAGTGGTGACCAGTTTTTCCATAGCATTTGAGTTTATAAATTCTAAGGACCATTGGGCAAGGGTGTTGGGGCTTGAGTAGTGCTCCCAGTCTATGTTTGGGTAGTTGAAGTCACCCAATATGATGGTGTTTGGAGAGACCTTCATATTCTAAAGTGTTCTCAGGAAAGCTGAGTCCACAGACTGCACTTCCCAGTGCAAAACAGACATGCATAATGATGTGCAGGTGAGAGAAAGCAAATCCAAGTGCCAAACCATAGTATACTGAAATGGCTAGGTGTCAAATCCAGTTGTGTGCTCATTAAATGGAGAGACCACTTTTTTTCCTGTTTAAGTTAAAGAAAAGCTCAGTTCTTTTCCTATAATACTTGAAAAAAAATATCCTGTCAAGCCACCTTCTGAAAGCTTCTCATCTTTGGTCTGGTTCCAATTGCCAGATAACACAAATAACAGCAGTAAAACATATGTAGTCATTCAGTAACCAATTTTTCAGTTAAAGATTACAAAATATACCCTATACCATAAATATATATATATATATATATATATATATATATATATACCCTTTACTATATACTGTCTTATATTTACTAATGTTTGTCTGCCTGATTTGTATGTAAATACCATTGTTCTTATGCGCTTGATCAGGTACTGAAATGGAGCTTTTCTCCCCGGGCCTCTGCTGAAAATGGATATGCATCCAGTCGTACTTTCCTGGTCAACTAATGTAAAATAAATAAAAATAAATAAAATATTCCAGTATCCATTCATTCACAACTCCTTTTCCCATTTTTTGTACACGGGGTCAGGGTGTTACTTCAACAGTTACAGTCTAGAATCTAGGTTCACACCGTTGAATGGCTAGCCCTGCCACAACTGTTTTCATATCACTTACTTTCACACACATTCACAAGTATGGCCATAATAAAGTAGCCAGTCCAACTACTGCATGTCTTTGGAATGTAGATGGAAATCTTAGCAGGTGGAGAAGAAAACTCACACTAGCACAGGGCGGACATGCAAACTTCACACAGAAGGCAAACTGGCCAAGAATTGAACTGGAAAACCTCTTGCTGTGAGGCAACAGTGCTATCCATTGTGCTACCCTTCCCGTATTCCAGCATGTTCTCAATAAAATACAGACAAGCATTTAAGCTTTTTATTTGTTTTACTTTGACACACTGAGGGTGATTAAACCTTTAGTGTCACCTGTTGTAGTTCAGGACACAAACAAGAGTTAATTCTACAATGTATTTTTAACAATTTTAACTTGTTCATTGCTTCTGCATTCTTTATTTGAACGCATATTAAAGAAAATGGTCATCATCAATGTAATATTCACACAAGATTTCATGAGCCCATTCTCCACCTCTGGATTTCAACCTCTAAAAACTCAAAGTAATTACATGCCATGAACTGGATTACAGATATTCACTTTTAATAATCCTTCCAAAATCTGAGATAATAGTTATAAAAGCCATCTTGCTACAGTTCTTTTTGCAATCCTGTTTCAGTGGTGGTGGCAACCATTTTCACAAATGACATCAGAGATTTATGGTATCATGTACAAAGTACTTATGCAACATGCAAAACTGAGACATCATATGTAAGAAGGACCTCAGATATCATGAAACAGAAATGGCTTTAGGCAAAGCTCTACATTCTTAATACCTTAACTCTGTTTTATTAGTGTACATTAATAAAACAATTAGAATCTCAAAAATATTAGCTGGTGTTCAAATTAAAATTCATCAATAGTTAAGCAATGCTACAGTATTTATCATAACTTATTTAATGCATTCATTCTTAACTAAGTAAAACATTAACTTTTGTTTAGTTCAAAAGGCATAAATGTGAAGCACTAAACAATCCATTTCAGACGGACACAAATAAGTTGCCATGGTTACAATGTTTAATCCACTTTAGCAAGATAATATGAGGGTGGGGGGCTTAATTAACTGACATATCAATATTATTTCAAATAAACTGAAAGAATTGCAAATTCATAATAATGTCAGTTTTACTTTCTAGCTATGTTCTATATGAAATCACATACATATGTGTTTAAGTTTGTGCTTTGACTTTTATCTAAATACTTATGAAAGTAAACATGCTGGGTTTGTGAAAATGTATTAAGCTTTATCCAGTAACCGATCTATCTGGGGCAAACATTCTATAAAATAGTATCCCCATCTATCATACCCCAGGTCAAATGTATTTAATAGAGAAGGAAATCAGATCCCACTTAGCTGACCTACAAATGGGACTGTGCATTGAAAAAGGGGGGAATTGGCTGTCCGTGAATCAAAGATAGTGAGCTTCTGTACTACTCACCGTCAGATTCCACAGTGAGAGAAATCACTAGTAAAGAGAAAAACAAATCTATGGCTGATGGTTTACATGATTCAGAAAACCAAAGGACAGACTAGGACATGAGCCAAGTGCAGACTAAGATAACTTTAGATAGATGTGTTTCTGCTGGCCTTTTTACAGATGACCAGGCTACATTAAAGGTCTTTGACACCAAGTTAATATGCTTAACATATACAGAGCATACTACAGAGTGCAGGCATACACTGTGTGGAACAGGATTCACAGTACGGTATCAAATCTTTCTAGATAGTGTAAAATGCAATAGCAAGTCATTAGGCTGCTATATCATCAAAGAATACAGCTTAAAAATCTGGTTTTGATCATACTGCACAAAAGCAGTGCCCTTGTTGAAGTTTCTACATAAGACACGTATGTGCTGCAACCCTAAAAGGAAAAGTTCTTCAGCTAATCCTCAAGTTGTTTTTTTAAGTAAATACCAAAGGAGCCTCTTAAGTTCATATTTGCAAACAGTGTGGATATATTCCCACACGCACTCGTTTTAACCATTTTCTTCACACATCAGGCAAGGGAAAGTACATTTTGACATATAGGGTGCACTTCTCGCTTAACCGATAGAAAATACACGATAGTTAAGTAATCTATTCATTGATACTGCACATTATGGCAAGGAAGGTATCTTAATTTGTTAGGCAGAGCAGAGCCTATTTTTTCATTCATGCCTTCCATTAGATTTATCAACTCTCTGATCACATTTTTATACAATGACTGACCACAGACCCTCTTTCAATATATATCACAAAATGTATTTCCCTTCAAGACATTCATGTGTTTCTATATGCAACTACTACTTTCTAATTGTAAACTTCACATCTTATAAACAATAAACATTTCCACCTGACTCATCCATTATCTTCCTTTGTGGTTAGTAACTTAGCTGTTGTCTCTATATTTATTGCACTTTTGACTTGGTTGAGTTTCTTACAATATTTTTCATGTGCAAAATTTTACTTAAAGCTTGGTCATTGCTTGTGGATAGGTTGGGCAAATTGCAACACTGTTACTGTTGTGCATCATTACACAGATACTTTGTATGTCACATACAGGTATGAAGTAACAGTCAAGGTATGTTGTAGCAAGCCTGAACTGCAACAGTATCAATGAATGATGGCAGGTTATACAATGTTATGTCCAAGACCTGTACATTACAAACTGATGCAAAGAACATTCAGATTGATGCACTGCATTGTCAAAACTGGAGTGAAGGACTTGAATGATAGTCAGATGTGGCGTAAAGCATGTGATATATTGGAGGACCAGCAAAGAATGCAATATATTGGAGGACTAATACTGTGTCACAGGGAATGATATGTAGTGATGTCCACTCACCTGGTATTCAAGTCATAAGACTATTTTAATTACCTACTAGAAATACTAAAAGTATCAGCCTCACATCTGGATCCTAGATGCTAGATGTGCTCAATCACGTGGCTTGACGTGTGAGAGCACATGACATTCTTTAACATCACCATACAGGCATCACAAATCCAAGCAGGATTTCCAAAGGAACTGCTTACAACATACTGCACCTTTATCACTGAAGCCCAGATGGGGCCTTGTCAGTGACAAACTAAATTGCTAAGATGAGGTAACCCACTGCAGCCCATGCTAAATTAGATGTGGCATCATCACAAATGTCTGAAGCTGCCATCTTGGCACTTCACATGATATACACATGTAGGAGAAGAGTGGTCTTGTGTTTTTTTTATTTGTAATAAATACTCATGTTTTCTTAAGCAGTTTTTGTGTGCCTGTGTGTGTGTGCGCATGTGTGTGCATGTGTGCGTGCGCGTGTGTGTGTGTGTGTGTGTGTGTGTGTGTGTGTGTGTGTGTGTGTGTGTGTGTGTGTGTGTGTTTGGCATTATGACTTGAGAATTTATCTGCCTTAGTTACCAGTTTTGAGATAAGTGTACTTTGATGACATTTACCCTAACAACAACATATGGACATGCCATTGGTAAGTGTAGATAGCCTGCAACAGTGGCAGCTATGTCTCGGGAATAGAGAGTCTAGAGGCAATGCAATACGGTACAGCAGAAAATATAGATTTCAGCCATATGATATATTTAACATTCCATTCCAAAGGCAGCATCTTGTTACTACAGCCATGGATGATGACTCAGATTCACCATGCCCAAACCTAAGCAAAGAATATTTACAAAAATATTTATAACCAAAATATACCTGGTGGTGGAAAGTGTGCCTGGCCTTCTTAAGTATGTCAGAAGTGTAGCTACTGCATCCACTTTGTATCACCAATCATTAATTCGTCAACTAAGGACAACCATAAGGCATTCTTTAGTTATATTACATCTGTAACAAAAGGGAAAAGCCCAGATATTAGCTGAATTGGTAGTTAATGATATCACATATACTGAGCATGTAAACATAGCTAACCTGTTGGCCGACAGGTTCTGTAAAAACTTCACTCCCTTGCCCCTGTCACAAGTATCCCATGACATCCCTATCACCTGTCCCCTACCTTATATCTCTAAAGAGAAGGTCATACATGTACTCTCTAAGGCCAAAACACTATCTATGGCATTTGATAACATCTCAGGCTGCATCCTACATAGGCTCCAACAAGAATTAGACCACTATTGGGTACTAGCCTAAGCACCAGCTTCACCCCAGCTGAATGGAAAATCCCCACCATTATTCCCTTGCACAAAGGTGGTGCTTCCACTGACCCCAGGAACTACAGACCTAATAGCCTGACTAGCCTTATCTGCAATGCCATGGAGTGAATCATCATGGACCTTATCAACAAAGATATAGGTAATCTCCAAACACTTGACTCTCCTCAATTTGGATTTGTCAAAGGGAGATCATGCCTTGTAAACCTGGGGGACTTTTTCAAGACAATCACCAAGGCCCTAGAGGAAGGGAAATCTGTGCATACTGCCCACCTAGACTTAGCCAAAGCTTTTGACACTATCCCCCACTCAGGCATCATTGACAAACTCACATAGCTAGGCATAAACCCTTAAATCATTAGATGGGTCATTAACTGGCTCACTGATATAACACACACAGTTAAAATAGGGGAATCCACCTCCAACAGCAGACCTGAAACCAGTGGTGTTACACAGGGAATCAGTCCTGGGATCTCTACTGTTTGTAATCTATTTCACCAAAGTACAAGCAAAAACTAAAGGTCTGTGGCTGGTGGCTGCAATCTGGGAGTGGTCATAGAATCTCCAAATGATGTCAACATCCTACAAGAAGGTGTTACACAAACAAATGATTGGTGCCAAAGTCATGGCCTTAAACTAAATGCAAAAAAATGAATCATCATCCCTTTCAGTAAGAGTGATGTTCCATAGGTTCATAGGTAAGTACTAGTCTATCGGCCCAAGGGCCTAAGTAAGCCTAGCCAACAAGTTTCCCTGGCTTACGCCACCCAAGAAAGTTAATTTCCTGTGCCGCTGTCGAGCAGAACCACAGAAGTGATCCATGGGGTGTATTTCCTATTTTCCATCCACTCATCAAGATTTTTCTTTAATAGTGCTAATGAGGAACTTTGCTTAACATAGATGGGTAGCTTGTTCCAGAGTATAGGAAGTCTCTGGTGCAGGAATCTATCCCTCCAGCATGTCCTGTTTATTGTGGTGACAAGGTTTAGGTCCCTAGAGCATGTAGCTTGGAGGGATTGGGATTTCTTTAGGTGTAGCATGTCCAACAGCTCTGGGTTTAACATACCTTTATATGTTAGGCAGAGATCTCCTCGGAGTAGGTGATATGCTACAGAGTAAAGGTGGAGTTTTTTGACAGTCAGTGTAGGACATCTGTTTGAGGCCAGTAATCCTCTCTGTGAGGTACTTCTGTGGCCTTTCCAGCTGCTGCAGATGTTTTGTGAGGTACATTCCAAAAGGGGCGCTGTACTCTATAATGGGTCTAATGAGTGTCGAGTAGAGGGGAACAATGACTTCTTTTTTTCCTGGACGAGAACCCTTTTATGATGAGGTGTGCCATGTAGAAGGACTTCCTGACTACTGTGGTGATGTGACTATCAAAGGAGAGACTACTGTCCACCTGGGTCCAAAGGTATTTTATCACACATTCGGTGTTAAGTAGATTGCTGCCTATGTGGTAGTTCATGGGTACAGAGTTTTTACCAATGGGGATGACACTGCACTTTTTGGCATTGAGCTTGAGGCCATGGCTCTGACACCAGGCATCTGTCTCAGCGAGGCCCTTCTGTAGGATGTCCACATCATTTGGGGACTTGACTATGGCTCCTTGTTTGCAGTCATCTGCGAACTTCGATAGCCAGAGGCCTTCTGTGTTAGCCTGTACTTCAGAGAAGTAGATACCAAACAGGAGAGGTCCCAGGACGGAACCCTGTGGTACTCCACTTGTCACTGCTTTGAGGTCAGATTTGGAATCTGCAACTTTTACAGTGTAAGTTCTGTCAGTGAGCCAGTTGGCAACCCAACTTGTGATGTAGGGATTTATACCTTTTTTAGTGAGTTTAGCTATAATTCCAGAATGAGGGATGGTGTCAAAAGCCTTGGTGAGGTCAAGATAGGCTGTGTGAACCACCTTACCCTCATCTACGGCTTTGGTGACTGCCTCAAAGAAGCTAATCAGGTTCAAGAGGCATGATCTGCCTTTCACAAACCCAAACTGGGTTTGATCCAGAGTTTGGAGGTTACCAATGTCTTTGTTTATGAGTTCCATGATGATACATTCCATGGCCTTGCAGACCAGGCTCATCAGGCTAATAGGTCAATAGTTCCCGGGATCAGTGGTGGCTCCCTCTTTGTGAAGTGGGTAACTGTTACTGTGCGCCATTCAGTGGGCACAAAGCCTGATGCAAGGCTATTATTGAACATGGTGCTTAAGTCGGTAGCCAGTTCATTTTGAAGTTCATGTAAAATGCAGCCTGGGATGTTGTCCAGTCCCATGGATGCTGTGTTTTTGGCTTTAGAGAGTGCAGCTTTTACCTGCAAAGTTGTGATTACAGGCACTCTGCATTCTTCCTGTATAGATATGGGCCCTTTAGGGGGTGGGAGGGTAATGTTAGCACTGAACCTATCTGCCAGGATGTTGGCAATATCAGTTGGCTCTGTAATTTTCATGCCATTGTGCTGTAACTCAGAGCAGATCTGGATGTTTCCATCAAGATTCTTGACATAGCTATAGAATGCTTTGTGGCTGTCCTTAGAATTAGTGGTGATTTTGTTTTCGTAGCTAGCTTTGGAGGATCTTATAAGGGATCTCAGCTTCTTACTGAGGCTGACCAGGGAGCTCCTCCACTCATGGGATTTTACTATCTTTTGCAACAGTTTCTTCCTTCTGTTGTACAGTTTGTTTATGGCAGGGGACCACCAGATTGGCTTCCTTTTTTTGGAGGATAGCATCTTGGTTCTGTTTGGGATAGTACGATCCATGCACTCATGTAAGTGCTTATAGAGTGCATTTGTGTAGGATTCAGCGGTTGTAACTGTATTGTCCATCTGCATGGGTGTCATGAAGTTCACCACTTCTCTCTTAAGAAGCATGAAGTTGGCTTTGGAGAAATTTTTTACCATGGTTTCCTTAATGGAGGGTGGGGGCAGGATGTGGATATTAAGGGTGATTAGCTTATGGTCAGATCAGACCAACGAGGAGTTGACTTTAGGTGTGGAACACCGGTCACTTATGTTGGTAATGACTAGGTCTAGGATATTGTTGCCCCTGATGGGAGTGCGGATAAGTTGATCCAGGGCATTGGAGTTTATGAATTCCAGAAAGTGTTGAGCTAAAGAGTTAGTGCACGAGTAGTTTTCCCAGTTAATGGTGAGGTAGTTGAAGTCGCCCATTATTAGTGTGTTTGGTTGAACCCTAATATTTTCCAGTACATTAAGAAAAGAGGAGTGGGAATCCTAGGGCATGGTGGGGGATCTGTAGCAAGCTACAATTTGGATTGCAGTTTTGCCCAGAGTTAGTTGCACTTGGATAACCTTGGATGCATTATGCTGAGCAACTAGCCTGGAGGTGTGGATATCCTTAATGAATATGGACACACCTCCGCCTTTGGTGTCTCAGTGCAGGTTACATGGCTGAAAAGTGTGGTATGAGTTATTGCCTGGTAATACAGGGGTGCTCTCTGGAGCCTTGAACCAGGTCTCAGTCACTGCACAGATATCAATGTTCTCCATTTTAAGGAGTGCCTCGAGTGAGGGCATTTTGAGATTTAGACTTCTAGCATTGAGTAGCATTACCCTCAGTTTTTGCTTGCCTGTTCCTGTTATAGTGGTGAATTTGTTATTTGAACCTTGCCTAAAAAAGGCTCTACAGGGGCAGCAAGAGCCTTAGCCAGTATCCAGAATCCCAGGGGTGACAGGTGCAGGCCATCTGTGGCAAAGCATCGTGGTCTATCAACCATGCCATCCCAAGCAGACAGATACTGGATCCCCTTAGAATGACACCAGAAGCTTAGCCAATTGCTGAAGTCAATCATGTTGTCCTTGTATTGCTGGATCATTTTGAGCGATGGCAGAATGCTACTCAGGGCTAGGGTCATACCTGCCTGGGCTACAAGATCGGAGAGCTCTTCCATGTCTCTTTACATGTATTCCAGGGAGGTACGTCTCAGGTCATTCACACCAGCATGGACAATGACAGTCATATTTGTACTTGTTCTGGTGTAATCTGAGTGTGTGGGTTATGTGGCGGATCCTGGCACCTGACAGGCAGCTGACAGTAACCTTGTCCTTGTTTAGCCTGGTGAGTGGGACATGAGTGTGCCTGACTATAGAATCACCTATGACTAGTGTGTTGGATACGTTGTTTTGTCTTATTGGCTGTGGTTGAGTGGCACACTGACTCTGTGGGCTATGTGTCATTTGGGTTGTGTTGGGGAAATGGAGGTTGCTTGCGTTTCTGCTTTGGAGATCTCTGTTGCTTAGACAGATTATTACTGAGAGCCTCCGCAAATGTTTTTGTGTTACTATGTGTGGATTTTGGTGGTGCAGATTTAGTGAGACTATGTGATGAGTGTGATGTGGTGCAAATGTTTACCTTCTCCTCATGACTGTCAAGTTCAGTCTTGGTTGGAGAGAGATTTACCTCCAGTTTGGCTAGATAAGTGCATCTCTCACAGGTTGTAATGTTGGGTGGTAGGAGAAGAGGGCAGTCTGTGTACGAGGCAATTTCTACATTGCCTCAAGATGCCCAGATTCATCAGATAGACAGGAGAGAACACTGGGAGCTGACTCTTGGACATGCCTGAATAAAAAACTATTTTCCTCTAGATAAGTGAGGAAAGTGAGTACAAGAGCTGTTTTTCTCTAAGCAAGTGAGAAAAGTAAGTACAAAAACTGTTTTCCTCTAGGTAATGAGGAAGGTTGAGTGCTATTGTAATTAGTAGCTTATTTAGTGCTTACAAGTTCTGAACAAGTGCTGAGCACGAATAATTAAATTTAAGTGCTAAAACTAAGAATCTGTATCTGTACTAGATGAGTTTTAGGCAGAAACAAGTGCAAATGCAGGCTTTCAAATCAGAAAGTTGAGAGAGATGGAAGAGATTGCCCAAACGGCCAGTAACTACAATTTCTGGGCCAGAACCACTCCTTATGTGGTAGACAGGTTACTTTGTGCTTACCACTCCCACTGATAAGCTAGAAGGCATCCCTCCAACACAGAAAGGCTTGGGGGGCTCAAAAGCTTACATACAGTCCTGGATACAGCAAATCTGTATCTGGAACACTAGTTACAGGAAAGGTAGGAAAAAGGCTTACAGTTTTTTTTTTTTATAGAAAAGTAGCAAAAACAGTAGTAAAAACAATTCAGATGCAGTGCAAGCTAGTACACTTGAGTTGTTGTTGTTGTGTCTTTCGGCTTATCCCAGTTAGGGGTCGCCACAGCGGAACTCCAGTCCGCTAATGTTTGGTAGTGGATTTTTATGTGCCGAGTTACCAGCCCTGACACACAACCTTCAACAAAGGCATGCCCATTCACGCATGCCTCCACACAGAAGACGCTCTAGCTGAGAATCAAACGCGACAACATCTTGCTGTGAGGCGACAATGCTACCGCAGCACCACTACCGCGGGTATGCAACAATATTAGACCAAACACAGTTTACAAAATTCAATTAAATTAAAAAGGACTAAAAGCAAGTGCAGAAAGAGTTTATTAGGTAGAATGTGGTAAAGAGATGGGACTGGGGGAGTGTCCCAGATCAAATCTATAGTGGGGTGGGCAACTGCAAAAGCCACCAAATTTAAACTACAAGCCAAAAATAGGGAGGGAGAGTGGGTGGGACTAAACAGTTTCAACAGAGATCTAAGCAACAACTAACAGTACAAACTCTTAAACCAAAAAAATATACTCATCTCTGTATATTTGCAGATAGATTGGAAAGCAGTCACTCAGAACACAGGTTCCAGCAATTAAATGCAGGCTGTTACTAACAGGTCTAATTTTGTGCAAGTGATCCTTGAGTTAGATAACACACAAGCTGTAAAAGCCAGTTATACCAATTGAAGACACGGCAGAAAATAGGAGGGGACAGTTTCAATAGAGATCTAAGCAACAACTCACAGTACAAACTCTAAAACCAAAACAAATACTCAGCTCTGTATATTTGCAGATAGATTGGAAAGCAGTCTCTCGGAACAGGGACACAACAGTTTCAACAGAGATCTAAGCAACAATTAAACTCTAAAACCAAAAAAATCTATACTCAGCTCTGTATATTTGCAGATAGATTGGAAAGCAGTCTCTCAGAACACAGGTTCCAGCAATTAAATGCGGGCTGTTACTAACAACGTCTTGTAAATGGCTAAGAATAAAACACCTTGCATGTTGTAAACTTTATTTATTAATCTTTTGCACAGGCTTGTAGCATTCACAATTTTCAATAGCTTGACACCTAACTTCCATTCTAATTGTTTCATTAAAACGGTGCATCAGTCCAGCATCTGCTATTCCGTTCGTGTATATAAAATACAGTTCCTGACTGAGTGTAATAAACAAAACAGAGAACATTCTAGATTCTTGTTCATTACATCATAAGAGTTTGTTAAACAAACAATATGTAGTAATGGAAAAAAACAAACTTTTCTGGATACAATGCAGTTTACAAATATGGCTGCACAGTGCTAATATCTTACATAAATGCTGAGGTCCGATACTAAAAAATAATTTGTTTAGAGCAATGTCATTTTTGAGATGCTGACCACTTTTGGTTTGTATTTGCTAACACAAAACTAATACTTGGAAAAGTAAAGTACAGTAAAAATGGTCTGAGAAAAGTACTGCCTTTATATTCAAGGCACTTCATGCCTTATACCTTTTAACAGCAATAGAAGTTAGCACATTTATATTTGAAAAGGGTTTTCTGGCAGCTTAACAATTGCATTGTACCTAGCCAATTAATCTGGAAGCAACAGTAAGTAAGCCAATCATTCCATCTTTTGACAATTAACAATGTGTGCCATTTCAGTACATATTACATCTTCATACAATGAATCATGCATGTTAAACCAGTATGCAATATATTCTACCAGTATTTCTGTGCGGTAGAAACCACTGAGTCTGCTTAACTGCCAGTGCCATGGGATAAGCCCATTCCTTTTTAAATCAAACAGGATACTAGAACCACTAGGTGCCAGTAAATGAACTGACACAAAATCCAACACTTCCGCATTCATTTACTGCATAGCTCTCGACTGTCCAATTTTTTGTAGAATGTCCATATTTTTGCTGCATATTTTTTGGCCTGTTCCTGCAAAAAACAGTGTGTTTCTGCAAAATCATTAAGGAATGTAAATCGGTAAATAATGAAGGTCATTTGAATTTCAAATTTCATATCCCTCAGAAAATGTATGCTAATTCAAAATAAGAAGTTACGTACTCACCATAACGTTCCATCTGAGTAGGTAAACTTCATTTGTCAGCAACCTATGGGTTATCGGATCCATATCGGATCCGAGCCGGCAGTTTCCAACAGCTAAGATCCGAGCTCCAAGCTGCTCCCCCTTACCCATAACTCCCTGCCATCCCTTCCTGACCTCAGAACGAGTTTGCCTAAAAGCAAGGCTTGCAATGACCACCTGTCTAGGGTAAATTGGGTACAATCTACTGTGAAGCAGGAATATCAAGAACATCCGAAGAGGACAGGGGGACAGGGGGAGGGACGGTTGCTGACAAATGAAGTTTACCTACTCAGATGGAATGTTATGGTGAGTACATAACTTCTTAATCTGAAGTAGTTAACTTCATTTGTGCATCAACCTATGGGACAGAGTCCCCAGCTACCTGAATCTTGGGAGGCCCTTAAGGAAGGATGTTCCGGAGCACTGCGGAGCCAAAGGATGCTCTCCCTCTGGAAACCATATCTAACTTATAGTGGTTTATACAAGTGTGAGAAGATGCCCACGTGGCAGCCGAGCAAATGTCATCCAATGAAACTCTAGCTCAAAAAGCCACAGAGGTAGAAACAGACCAAGTTGAATGGGCATGGACTCCCTGAGGAGCAGGCCTGCCAGAACTCTCATAAGCCAAGAGAATACACTGAGAAATCCACCTGGATAGTGTGACTTTAGAAACAGCTTTCCCCAAACTGGATTTAGCAAAGGACACAAACAGCTGATCTGAACATCTATAACTGGCTGTCCTGTGCAAATAAAATCTCAACTGTCTGTGTACATCCAAAGAGTGTAACTTGTATTCGCCTTTATTTTGGTAATTGGGAAAGAAGACTGGCAAATTAATAGACTGGTTAATGTTAGCCTCGGAAGCAATTTTGGGAAGAAAAGAGGGATTGGTCCTGAGGAATACCCTATCCTTGTGGAAAGTCAAATACGGAGGCTTGGCACAAAGGGCTTGAAGCTCCGAAACCCTTTTCGCCGAAGTAATAGCGACTAGAAAAGCCATTTTCCAGGATAAGAATTTAAGATCTACCGAGGCAGCAGGCTCAAAGGGAGAAGCTGTTAAGGCCTGGAGTACCAGCAATAAGTCCCAAGGAGGGATCACATCCTTCACCGGAGGTCTTAGTAGGAAGGTGCCTTTTAAGAAGGTCTTACACAATCTGAATGAGGTCAAAGGGCCAAGATCACATCCAACGTGGTAATGAACGATTGCCGCCAACTGTACTTTGACTGTGGAAGAGCTAGCACCTTTATCAAACAGTCCCGATAGAAATTCCAGCACAGCTGGTAACAGAGCTGTGTAAGGATCCAGATTCTGATGTTCTGCCCAAATAGAAAAACGCTTTCATTTGCTACGATAAACTTTCCTAGTAGACGGCTTGTGAGCCGCCACTAGGATCGCTTTGACTGCGGAAGAGATACCAGGAGTCCAAACTAACAGTGGAACTGGATCAACCAAGCTGTTAGCTTGAGGTTGTCCAGGTTCGGGGTTGGTAGACCCAAGGGGTGAGATATCAGATCTGGGGCAGGATCTAGAATCCAGTGAGGATTCACTAGATGAGACCACAGATAAGGGAACCATGCCTGACAAGGCCAGAATGGGGCAATGAGGATTATCGTGCTCTCCAACCGTCTGGCTTTCTGCAGAAATTTCAGCATCAGGGGAAGAGGCGGGTAAGCATAAAGTAGACTGGGAGGCCAAGCATGCACCAGAGAGTCTCTTGGTGATTCCATGGGTGGGGGAATTAGAGTGAAGTAGGTGTTGCACTTCATGTTTGAAGGAGAGGCGAAAAGATCGCAACAAGGTTGACCCCATTTGGAGAAGATCTGCTTCGCTACTTTGGAATTCAGAGACCAATCGTACTGCGAGAGGATGGTGCGACTCAATTTGTCCACTAGGATGTTGGACCAGCCTGGAATGTGCGTCGCTACGAGAAAGCGATTGGTGGAAATCGGCCATTCCCAAACTCTCATGGCCTCTCGACAAACTGGATAGGACCTGGTTCCCCCTTGTTTGTTGATATACCAAACGACAGACATGTTGTCCATTTGGATTGCAATAGTCCCGATGGGAAGAAGGCTCTGAAGTGCTTGCAACCCTAACAGCACCGCCCTCATCTCCAGAACATTGATATGCAGTGAGGTCTCCATCTGGTTCCACGTGCCTTGGACGGTCCTGCCTCAACAATGCCCCGCCCATCCGAGGCGAGAGGCATCTGTGGTCACCGTGGCTAGGGGAGGGGACATAGAGAAGGGGTACCCCTTTTGGAGGTCTGAAGACTGGAGCCACCAAAAGAGGGCTCTCCTACAAACCCTGCTGAGATGGACAGGATAGCTCAGGGGATAATGCAGGAAGGACCATTGGACTTGGAGGGTCCATTGCAGAATTCTCATATTTAGGTGGGCCATGGGAAGGAGAATGATGGTAGCCACTATCGAGCCTAGGGCCCTCAGGACCAGTTCTGCCGGAGGGGTCAGACAATAAAGAATGGCCTGCACATGAAGTCTTAGGGATCGCATCCGGTCTGGAGTTAAGAAGGCTAAGAGCTGGTTTGTGTCCAACCTGTCTCCGATAAAATCTATGACCTGAGTCAGGAGTAGGGAGGATTTTCCAGCATGGATCATGATTCCCAGCTGGGGAGCTAGGCGAAGAAAGAAATTCCTGGCTGTGGAGAGTAGATGCCTTGTGGGGGCAGTCAGGAGCCAGTCGTCCAGGTATGGGAAGACCTGAATTCCCTGGAGTCTCAAGTGGGCCGCTATCACCGCTAACACCTTGGTGAACACCTTGGGGGCCGTGGTGAGACCAAAGGGGAGGACCCTGAATTGGTAATGGTTGGCTCCTAGCCTGAAGCGGAGAATCCTCCTGGATTGTCTGTCCATTAAGATGTGGTAGTACGCATCCTTGAGGTCTATGGAGCACATCCAGTCATTCTCCTGCAAGAGGGGGAGAATGGATTGAAGAGTGACCATCCGGAACTTTTCTTTGGCTATTGCCAGTTTCAAGAGGGATAAGTCGAGGATCGGTCTTAAGTCACCCGTCTTTTTTGGCACCAAGAAGAACCTGGAGTAAAAGCCCGATCCGTATTGGTCTGGGGGGACGTGCTGGATCGCTCCTTTTTCTAGCAGCTGCTGAATTTCTGTGGCTGGGCCTCCTTCTGATCGGGTGGGACATCGGGGAGGCACTTGGGTCTGAGAGGGGAATTGGGAAACGGAATCTCGTAGCCTCTGGATATGATCCGAAGCACCCAGTGGTCTGTCGTGATGGACTCCTAAGCTGCTACGTGCTTCGAGAAATGCCCCCCGACTGCCTCGGGAGTGGAGCAGTTGGGGAACCCCTCAGGGTTGCTGCGTGGGCCGATCAGAGAAAGGTTCTCTGGACCCAAAGTTCTTTGGGCCCCCTCTGCCGCTAGGGCAGCATCCACCCTGTCTTCCTCTGCCTCTGAAGGATGGGGAGTCCGGAGCAAAATGGGATTACTGAGACTTTCGGAACCACATCTTCTTCTTTCCCTTTTGGTTCTTAGAGAAGGACCTCTGGGGAGCAGAGAAGTGGACTCCAACGGCAGACAACGTCTTCCCATCCTTCTCGCTCTGGACCAAGGTGTCGCGTATGGTCTTGCCAAAGAGGGTAGAACCATCAAACGGGGCATTAGCGAATGACGCCTTGAAGGGTTCCGCGAAATCACAGTGGCGGGAGCCAGGCCTGTTGCCTTAGTACGACGCCTGCTCTGCTAGCTCTAGCGGCCCCTTCCATAGCATGGGACAATAGACCCATAGAGGTATTGGAAATTGACCTGAGAGTGGCCATTCGGGTAGAGTACACCTGTTTGTCTTCTGCCGACATGGACTCTGGGGGCGACCCGGCATATTCGTATGACATGTACCATGTAGTTCAGCGAACTTATGGAGAAGGTGGCTGAAGCAAACATCTGCTTCCCCAAACGGTCCATCGCCAGAGACTCCTTGCCAGGGGGATGGACCGATGGACTCTCTTGGGCCAGTTCCCTGTCGGGCCTCTTAGAAAATGGCTCCACAGTGTCCTGCTTCTTTCAGGCCCTGGTAGTGATCAAATCTACCAGGGGATCGGCTGGAGGGGACACCTAAGAGGTAGATGGGCCTGCTTCAAACTCCTCCAGGAACACGGACTCGTCCGAGGTATTAGGCTTTGGGGCAGACCACCACCCCCTGATCCTGAGCATCTCCATGATGTCTCCAAATGAGACGTCTTCGGGGGGGTGATCTTGGGGAACCTTCCCCTTCCTCCAAATCCGTGTTCTCTGTTAAAGACTCAGGGGAGTCCAAGTGCCTCCTTTTGCACTTGCGTTTGTGAGGAACCTCCTCGGGGGGACTGTCCGAGGAGGCCTCACCAACCACATCCTGTTCCAACAAGGGAATGATCTGGGACATCTGAGCAGGCTGTCCCTGGGGCCGGGTGATGGACGTCGGACCCATTTGCGAGGGAGTGCAGGGTGGAGTGGTAGCTAAGGCCGGGGGCCTGGAATCCCTTGACAGAACCCTTTCCACCACGTCGAATGCCGAAGGAGAGCCACTCTCTCTCTAGGATCAAGAGCAGACCCTCCCTCAGATCCGATGAGCAGATCGGGGCCAGAGCCAAAGCGATCGGATCTGAAGGGCCAGTACACTCCGACCTACTCGGAGCTGAAGGCATACTGACCACCTCGGATCCGAAGCTCAACTCTCGGCTCCCAGAGCCTGGATCTGAAGAAAAGGGACCGACAGGCTCAAGGGCACTGTCGGCACCGAAGTACCCGACTCCATCAGCGCTGACATTCCCCCGGCTCCGACGCTACTTGACTCCGTAGACCCCAAACCCAGAAAGTGGGTCGGGGAAGGAGCAATCGGGGTGAAAAAAGGGGTCGAGCTCCCCCCCCCGAGGGGGGGGGGCAGGGGCACTCCCATCTGCAGCTAAGCCTGGAGGAACCTTCTCATCATCCAGTCCAAGTCTGCATCTGTTAGGCTTCTCGTGGATCTGGAAGAGGCTACCGAGGTGGGACGGGAGTGCCGCCTCGATGACCTCGGAGGAGACTGGGCCTCATCCTCCTCTGGCCCCGGCGAAAAGCTGGGGAAATGGAGCCGGGAAGGAGAAGGTCCGGACGTCCCAGGGGGAGAAGCTCGCTTGGCTGGCAGGGCCGAAGCAGAGGTCTCGGCCTGCCACTTGTGTTTTTCTTAGCACTTCTCCCTCCTGGCTGCCCTATCCTCTTGGCCCAAGGTGGGAGGTTGAGTCCCGGCCAGAGGAAGGGAAGCATCTGTCAGCGCTGCCGCAGCTGAGGCAGGAGCCACGGAGGGACTGGAGGATGGAGCTGAGTCCGGGGGCAGGAGTACCACCAGAATCAGCTTCAACCTCCAGTCCCTGATAGCCCTGGGGTTGAACGCTGCACAAATAGAGCAGCCAGAAGGCAGATGCTCAACCACAAGGCAAATCACGCACCGAGTGTGGCCATCAGCCGGGGAAAGCTTATGGCCACACTCAGTACACTTGGAAAAGAAAGTTTTGGCGGCCTCAGATATCCCAACTAAAAACACACATGCTAGGCCCCAAAACAACACACACACACACACACACACACACACACACACACACACACCTTAACGCTGATGAGAAACGGGGGTGGAAAGGCTAACAATTGCACTAAAAACTAAGGATAGGTAACTCGACACAAACTCACTCAAAAAAATTTAACTATTTTACAAGAAAGATTTTTCTTACAGGAAACCAACTCGTGAAGGCCTGGAAGCTTGAGATCAAGCTGCTAGTAGTAACCGCAGCAAACTAGATCTGAGGTCAGGAAGGGATGTCAGGGAGTTATGGGTAAGGGGGAGGAGCTTTGAGCTCAGATCTTAGCTGTTGGAAACTGCCGGCTCGGATCCGATATGGATCCGATAACCCATAGGTTGATGCACAAATGAAGTTAACTACTTCAGATCATACTATTCTATCAGCTTTCTAACTTTACCGGACCAATATTTAAAACTTGTCCATAGTTTTTGGCCTTTGTCCCTCTTATTTTCAGCTTTGTCCAGATTTGTTGCACTAAGAAGTTGAGAGTTATGGTGCACTGGGACTTTGCAGTTTGTCTCCACTTGTACTCATCAAAAAAATTTAGGCTACAACTCTGAGTGCTGACCTTTGTATTTCATATTGTGGCATAATAAAGACTTAATTTTATAGCTGCGTCTCAACAGAATGTGTTAATTTCATCTTTTTTTTTTAAATGAAAGCCTTAAATTTACTTGTGAAAGTGATAGTGTCAGTTCTGTTCTGAGGGGCAAAACCTCTGCCTTACTTCTAGCAATATAATTAAGTGAGCATACAGATGGTGTGGGAATGTGTTATATTATACTTCATAATAAAGCACAATTTCTATCTTAATATGCATTAGTCAAGGAGGGCATTAATCATTTAGCAGTCAGAACTGATACAGATATGCCTGAAGTTGACATTTTGAATGGAAAGCTTAAATACGGGAAGAAATGCATCCCCTCAATACTTCTCAACCTGTTGGTGCAAGAAATCTGGACGAAGGCTAGAGAAATGGGGATAAAATCAAACAAGTATGGACAGATTTTAAATACTTCTCTTAACTTAAAAAAGTTGCTAGAGTGATAAGATTTGTGTTCACGTGCATTTTCAGAAATATATAAAGCCTGAATCTTGATTTTTACTGACCTCCATCTGCAGTGATTTGTTGGAAAACCACAAATTTTATGAGGAACAGACTAAACATGTGAGACAAAAATCTGGACAACTGTGAAAATATGGACAGGTGAGAGCTATACATTTATCTCCAAGTCAGTAAACCAAATTAATTGTTAATCTACTGTTGACTGTAAAGTCCCCCGACACACACACACACACACACACACACACACACACACACACACCTGGAGCCAGAGTTGTCTTATGACAGCATTGCTTGTCAAAAGTTTGTAAATGTCATTATACTATATGACAGTTTCATATTTATAAGGTTTAAACACTGTATATTTCTAAGCCCTTCTTATTCAGATTGCCTGAAAAAGCACATTTTGCTATGAATTGGTAAAATAAAATGCTTTGAATCATTTGTTTTTGATTCCAATGACATAACTGTCTGTCTGATCAGAAAATCTTGTTTCTGTTGCTGCCCTTCTGTTAGCGATTCCTTAAAGTCAGAAATATTCTTATCAATTTGATTATTATAACAAAATGTTTGCCCAGTAAAAGAAGGCAGATACAAACTCTTTCATTTTTTTGAGGCCAAAATTTGCTTGCAAACTTCTAAGAAGTCTTTAATCCATGCTTGTCTGTTGTGGAAGCCCCCGTGTAATTAAAAACACTTTTTATTTTACATATTTAGACATTCCCACATCTTTAATAGTTCTTTAGTCAGAAATTAATTGATTTGCTAACCCTTAACAGTATATGGAAAACATTTATTTGCTCTGTAAATCCAGGAAAAGGAGAGGTTGAAAGTGTTACCATGTGGTTGCCTGTTACACTGAAACTTATTAAGAAAACATTGTGGATGTGGTAAACTCAGATATAAAGGAAAAAAAAATGATGTCTATACTTCACTTAGTACCAAACTCTTACAACAGAAAACTCATTCATTGTTTTGTACAAAAAAGAAATAAGTAAGAAAATGGCCCATAAGGATACCCATTGCCCCCCATACCCGCCAACTCTCTATTCATAAATCAACAACCCCGTATTGGCTCCTTACTCAGAAGCTACAGGAATGGTCTTCTTTTGACTACAGCTATACTTTCAGCATTTTCTGATGAAACACAAACTGACAGAAGTATGCAATAGATGACTGGGAGGTTGGTACTTTCAACATATTATAGCAAACATTTTTAAACTTTTTGTCATAAGTTGATATTTCTTAGCATTTTGATCCTGCACCTTCAATATGTTTGCTTGCTCATATGGTTAAGTGAACTGGTTCTTTTGGTGATGCATTTCAGCTATGTCATGAAACACAGGACCCAGGCTAAATTCAGTTTGTATGGACAGTTTTGATTACTTACCAACCTATATTTTGAGGAGTTGAGTTGAGAAAGTAGAGGCAGTAGATGACCCAGACAGACAAAGGAGACATGACAAAATTCACTCAATTCTACAAACTTCTGTTGCCCATGTGATCCCTTCTTATAAACTATATGTTATTATGCTATTCTACAATAAAGTTAATCCATCAGTCTTTGTTCAAAACTACACTTTCACTGAAGACAGAACACGTTCACTTTAATTCACAAACCAAGACTGTAAACTGGCCACCTTGAGAACCTTGCGTAAAAATATCAAAGACTGGTTTACATTTAATCTGGTGACCTCATACTCATCATCTGACCATTTTAGATATTCTGTCCATAGTAGGTACGTCTACTTTGGAAACACTTTATATCATATTCAGCCAACCACAGGCCATTTTCCCAATGCAAAGTAATGTAAATTTGATTAAGTACAGTTTAATGGCAAAGGTTTTTGCAGGAGGAGCTCTTTCACCACAATTTCCAAATATATTGCATTCAAGTCACACCATCTTGGATAAAGGGAATTTATAATCTAGATTCTGTATGCTTTGCTTTTTGGTCAGGCAGGGTATTACAATAGTGTAAGCTGGACATTGGGAAAAGATGTGTTGGAATAATGTAGTAGACCAAAGTCTACATTTTTTGTAACCTGAAAGATTGCTGCATTTCCATTAGATAAAAATCGTACTCCAGTCAGATGAGAAACATTTTGATACATGATTTCATAATGCACAATCACTAAAGTAGAATTTCAATATTCTGGGGCAAGACGTGCTGAAAGCACTGAAGAGGTGGATGTGAAAACAATCTGGAAGTTGTGGACTTCTAAATGTGTCCATTTCATTACTAAAATAGCAAGTTCCCATTGACAGAGAAATACCTAATAAAGTGTATGCATAGATACTGGCAGATGGATTTAGTTGTTATTTCACAGATTCTTGAATATTTTCATTCAAGCATAGAACTCAGATTATCATGAGTGATATTTTTAACCTGAAGTCATTAATATTTGATGCAGCAAAAGGTTATTGAGACATTCGATTTCTCAGATCTGTAGCCATACCGGAGTTTATCAGCACTGCAAAGGCAAATCCAACAGGTGCACAATTAGGCAGGTTCATAAATGAATATTAGTTTTCTTCTTTCATTTAATATGTTTTGTCATATATACAGCATTTTTACAAAAGGCATTCCAGGTTTAGCACAATGTTGAACTCCCAGTGGATTTTTAAGTTCACTTCAATTTTTCATTTCAGAGTACAATGACGTTGCATATCATGCCTCATTTCCAGACAGTGTATCTGCCAAGGAATCTAAATATAGAATTTCCTTCTTAATGAGCTTCTGCTCTCCCAGTTTTACAGCAGTTTGGCATGCTGACACTTCAACCTTCTTTAATAAAAGTCCATAGCACAATCAGGACCACATAATAAAATGACAGGTGTGTACCTGCAATCATAGTTACCTGTACATTCAAACATTTCCTTCTCTTGAAAAATGTTGCTTGCTGCCTGCATTAGTAACACTGATTTCTCTTTAGTTACTCTGAGATGCCCAGTATATGGCCATGCAGTTATAAAGCATTATTTTATTTTGAACCCAGGTCAGGATTTCAGTATTAGTTTTTTCATGCACGGTGTAAATGAAGACATGGCTACATATGGTTACATATGGTCTTAGTTGCAGCAACTGGATGACTTGGTAGGCAATAGGTCCTTTTTTGGCAGAACCCCTGTGTGATGACATAAGAAAAATCTTAAAAACAGCAATGTTTTGTTTTAGAAAGGGTGTTGCTCAATGTCTGATTTCTTTCTCTAGGATGATGTATTGCTGTAATATTTATGATTTTATTTGTCACCACCAGTGCTTAAAGGATTGCATAACATATTTCATGGAATTCATAGACTTACCCAAAGTGGGAAGCCTTAACATGGCTATTTTTGCACACACATTAAACCTTCTCAATTCACAGACTGCTCTACCGTGGAGGTCTCTCGCTAGTGGGAGACTCAGCATGGAGGGCGTTCATGCTGAGTTGCATGTTAATGAGGAAATCTGGGGAAGCACTTAATTTTAATGCATCACATGCTCTCCCCCAGAAATGACAGTGGCTCCCAGTTTGCACTGCCATGTGAATCAGAAAAATCCTTCACCTATGTAAATACCCACTGCTGGAGTAAGACATTAATACTATAAAAAAGATGGCAGTCACCCATTCATTCCTATCAAAACAGTCATGGTGCAGTTAACTTCAGGAAAGACATGCAGGTGAAGCGTGTGTGTTAGTTTGTGGATCTGTATAGAGGCATGAATTAAGCTGGAGGTGTATGTCTGTGTGTCTGTGTGCATACATGCCTATCTGGCTTGTTGCACTGAGGGGGCTGTTAGATAGGGGATAGTGTGTGTGTGTGTGTGTGTGTGTGTGTGTGTGTGTGTGTGTGTGTGTGTGTCTAAGGGTGTGAATGGGTTAGAACCTAAGTAAGTCTGACCATCTGGCAAGGCCTTGTTTGTTGTAAGGTGGATATACATGTGTATGGATGAATGTTTTACAGTGTGTGCACATGTGCATACACGGGTGTCTGACTGTGTGTGTCTAGGCCAACAGGACGCAAAGGCTACTAAAGGAAACATCAGCTCCATTAGGTTTCATGGTGCTTCTGTTAAAAAGGATAATTCAAACATATGATATTGAGCGGTTAACAAGATTTTTCTGACTGTGGTCATAAGCTTTGTCTGAATTACATTTTATCAATGTTGTATAAATTGAAACACCTACTTTGGGTAGTTTAAACTTCATATTTTAGTAGCTGTTCCACAATACTTATTCTTAGAAGAAATACACTATATTGCTATATCTGTTCCACCACAGATAGAAATATAGGGCTGTTCTCTGAAAAGACTTGCTCTCTGTGAAAGTGGCTTTGGTATTAGGCAGCAGGGCTAGTACCAGATATGAGTAAGGTGGTGTAGGCAGCCAAAACCCTCCCCACCCATCCTTAACTGTGATTCATGAGTACTAACCCTAACTCTAACCCTAATGGTTTTTTTTCACTAATCTCAAAAGGAGACTGTTTCTCTTCTGTAGTTAGTTCTATGTGGGCTGTGGGTGGTTTATCTCTTAATTTCTGTGTTGTGAGTTTAAGGATTTTTTTTTGGGGGGGGAAAGACATTTTGATATTTTTTATCAGTAATTGTGTACATTTGGGATTAGTGTCAACATTCCTATCTGTGTCTATATATATATATATATATATATATATATATATATATATATATATATATATATATATATATATATATATATACACATACGCACACATACATATATATAAAGTTCATAGGTAGGTACTAGGCTATTGGCCCTAGTGCCTATATAAGCCTAGCCAAAAAGGTACCCTGGCTTTTTCCACCCAAGAAAATTATTTTCCTGTGCCCCTATCGAGCAGAGCCACAGAGGTGATCCCCGGGGTGAATTTCCTATTTCCCATCCAATCATCAAGATTTTTCTTGAAGAGTGCAAATGAGGATTTTGTTTGATATAGATAGGTAGTTTGTTCCAGAGTATGGGAAGTCTCTGGGACAGGAATCTATTCCTCCACCATGTTCTGTTTATTTTGGTGACAAGGTTTAGGTCCCTAGAGCGTGTAGCTCAGAGGGATTGGGATTTCTTTAAGTGGAGCATGTCCAACAGCTCTGGGTTTGACATAGCTTTGTATGTTAGGCAGAGATCACCTCTGAGTAGGCGATATGCGATGAAGTAAAGCTGGAGTTTTTTGATACGGTCGGGGTAGGGCATCTGTCTGAGGCCAGTAATCCTCTTTCTGAGTTATTTCTGTGGCCTTTCCAGTTGTTGTAGATGTCGTGAGGTACATACCAAAAGTGGCATTGTAATCTATAATGGGTCTAATGAGTGATGAGTAGAGGGGAACAATGACCTTGTTTTTCTTGGATGAGAAACCTTTTGTGATGAGGTGTGCCACGCAGAAGGATTTCCTGACTACAGTGGCGATGTGATTATCAAAGGAGAGACCACTGTCCACCTGTGTCCCAAGGTCTCATCACACTTTCGGTGTTAAGTAGACTACCACCTATGCGGTAGCTCATGGGTACAGAGTTTTTACCAAAGGGTATGACAATGCACTTTTTGGCATTGAGCTTGAGTCCATGGCTTTGACACCAGGCATCTGTCTCTGTGAGGCCCTTTTGTAGGATGTCCACATCGTTAGGAGTTTCGATTATGGCTCCTAGTTTGCAGTCGTCTGCGAACGTCATTAGGTAAAGACCTTCTGTGTTAGCCAGTACTTCAGAAAAGTAGATACCAAACAGTAGAGGACCCAGGACTGAACACTGTGGTACTACACTTGTCACTGGCCTGAAGTTGGATTTGGAGTCTGCTACTTTCACAGTGTGGGTTATGTCAGTGAGCCAGTTGGCAACCCATTTTATGACATAGGGATTTATACCTAGTTTAGTGAGTTTATCTATAATTCCAGAGTGGGGGATGGTGTCAAAAGCCTTGGCGAGATCTAGATAGGCTGTGTGAACCACCTTACCCTTGTCTATGGCTTTGTTGACTGCTTCAAAGAAGTCTATCAGGTTTAGGAGACATGATCTCCTTTTTACAAACCCGAACTGGGTGGGGTCCAGAGTTTGGAGATTACCAATGTCTTTGTTTATAACTTCCACGATGATACATTCCATGGCCTTGCAGACCAGGCTCGTTAGGCTAATAGGGCGGTAGTTCACGGGGTCCATGGTGGCTTCCCCTTTGTGGAGTGGGATAACTGTCGCTGTGTGCCATTCAGTGGGCACGAAGCCTGAGGTGAGACTATGATTGAACATGATGCTTAGGTGGTGTGCCAGTGCATTCTGCAGTTCATGTAGAATGCAGCCTGGCATGTTGTCAGGTCCCATAGATGCTATGTTCTTGGCTTTGGAGACAGTGGTTTTTACCTGTGCAGCCGTGATTATAGGAACTTTGCATTCTTCCGGTATAGAGATGGGCCTTTAGGGGGTGAGAGAGGGGTAAAGTTAGCACTGAACCTATCTGCTAGGATGTTGGCAATATCAGTTGGTTCTGTATATTTAGTTCCATTGTGCTGTAACTCAGAGCAGATCTGAATGTTGCCATTGAGATTCTTAACATGTATTTATTTATTTATTTTTACATTTGTTAACCGGGTTAGTCTGTCTGGCTTCTTAGAAGCCCTTTTTCAACAGATACCCAAGGAGAAAAGCTCCACCAAAAAAACAACTTTTAAGTAAACAAATAGTAAGAACAAAGATGAACACAGATCACATTTTAAGTATACATACTTCTGAAGTAGTTACATAGCATGCAATAAAGGAATGTACAGAATGGATGGAAATACAATACAATGCAATACATATATGGACATGTTCAAATAGTATGACAAGAAACTAATCAGAAATATGGTAAGACTAAGGTCAGTACATTGCTGAACCAAGGTACTAGGCATGACGTAAGTAAATATACAGATAAAGTGTGTGAACTTTGGAAGTTAATAACTAAATTAAAGAACAGTAATAAGGGATTATGGGAATTTAGTGTAACATGAGCAAACTAGTATGGAATATGACAGAAAAAATGTGTAGGTAGTAGTAAGATACAGTTAAGTTAGGTTATCCATGAAGGTTTCCTGGGTATTGGTTTAGAGCATGCACATATCCAATTTGATAGGAACAAAGATTTATGCTGTTTCTTGAAGGCATTTTTGTCTTTAATTAGTCTAAGGGCTAAAGGGAGCATGTTCCAATTTTTTGCAACTGAATGACAATAGAGTATATAACTGTAGAATGCTTTGTGGTTGTCTATAGAGACATAGCTAAAGGATGCTTTGTGGTTGCCTTTAGAATCAGAGGTGATTTTATTTTCATAACTAGCTTTGGAGGATTTTATGGGGGATCTCAGCTTCTTACTGATTGGTTCCTCCAATCATCGGATTTTACTCTTTTTTGCAGCAGTTTCTTTCTTCTGTTGTAGAGTTTGTTTATGGCAGGGGACCACCAGATTGACTTCCTTTTTTTCGATGATAGCATCTTGGCTCTGTTAGGGATAGCACAATCCATGCACTCGTGTAAGTGCTTATGAAGTGCATTTGTGTAGGATTCAGCAGTCGTACCTCTACTGTCCTTCTGCATGGGAGTCGTGAAGTTTGCCACTTCTCTTAAGAAGCGTGAAGTTGGCTTTGGAGAAATTTTTTACGGTGGTTTCCCTAATGAGGGGTGGTGGTGAGATGTAGATGTCTAGGGTGAATAGCTTTTGGTTAGATCTGACCAACAAGGAATTGACCTCTGGTGTGGAACACCAGTCACCCATGTTGGTAATGACCACGACTGGGATATTGGTGCCCCTGGTGGGGGTGTGGATAAGTTGATCCAAGGCATTGGAATTTATGAATTCCAGAAAACATTTAGCAAAAGAGTTGTTACATGAGTAGTTTTCCCAGTTAATGGTGGGGTGGTTGAAATCACCCATTATTAGGGTGTTGGGTTGTACCCTAATATTGTAGTGTATCAAGAAATGAGGAGTGGGCATCCTGTGGCATGGTGGGGGATCTGTAACAAGCTACAATTTGGATTGCGGTCTTGCCCAGA